>NW_027493786.1:302500-376598 GCF_021521415.1 Bidens hawaiensis
AGTGTTCTAAATCATGTGATAAATAAAGTATTGGCATTATATCATCTTTTACATGTGATGTTTTTATATAGCTTGAAAAAGAGAAAAAAACAAAAACGGATGGTACCAATATCGAGGAGGGTTTCGATATTGTAAATTAGGTAATAAAGAATGGACGTCCCCATGGGGGTGCACACTTATAATTTCATAGGTGATTGGTTTTACAAAGGGCCTAAAAGGAGAAAGAAAAGGAAAACCAATTAGGCGACAAAGACGTTAAGAGATGAGGATGACACAACGACAACATGCGAGACTCCTGCTAATTCGTCCCGACACTTATTCTTAAAATCTGTTGTCCATTTATTTTCTATATATATATATATATATATATGAGTAACTATATCCATCTTTGCATGGTGGTGGACAATAGCGGTGTTCAATACTGGATATCCGGAGTTTCGGATAGTGGATTTCACTCTCCGAATCCGTATCCGTAATTTCGGATATCTAAAATTTCGGATATCCGTTTGAATAGTGAAACGGATATCTGAAATCTAAATCAAAATAAAACATTTCTTGCTCTCTACATCAGAACCTGGTTGTTATTTCTTAAGCCATTCGTTTAATTCCTCAGACCACTTCTTCTCAATTTTGTAAAACAGACAAAGCAACTTTAACATAAATATGATTCCACTCATGTTATTATCTAAATAGAGTAAAAACCAAAGTTGGCGCCACAGTTTTGCCATTGTGTCAGACTTGATTTATTAAATAGGTGTGAAAACATAACCAATGTATTCGTTATGGCTTAGTGGTCTATGTATTGTTATCATACTTTCTTTTTGTTTCATTGCACAGGCTCGAGTCCTCCTTGAGACAACCTTTTTCCCCGGCGCAACAAGAATGTTACTGGACCGTTTGTTTAAACCAATCATCTTTGTCCATCTATTGGCTGATCCTACTTTACTGCCACGTTTAGGTCTGACCTCCTAAATCCCAATTAAAGTTATAGAATCCGCTCACCACAACAGGAAAAAACCGACTCTGATTGATCGATTATGTGTACTCTTCTTTGTAACTCAACAGATATTCTGATTGTGCTTCAGCAGAACCCAATTTCCAACGATTGTTGCCGGGTTTCCTATCGGAACCCTAGGTAGCCGTTGTGTGGTGGTGGTCTGCTGAAGCGATGAGTGTTACCTACGGTGGGCTGAGTCGCTGTCGATGGTGTTTTATAATGACGCAAGGTACCTGTATCTCCTCTCCTGTTAGCGCCCCATGTTCATCATCCCTGACCGTCGCTTCCGGGTTCTTCCGTGGAACCCTAGGTTGCGGCGATGTCGTTGTGGTAGTGATGTGGTTGCCGGGAGCGGTTACCGCCTCTGATTCGAAGCTTTATGTGTAAGTGCTACTCTGTAATGTAACATTTTATTACTTATTTCGATTTTGTTGAAGGGTTAACATCAAACCCTATATTTACGTATTGTATGGCTTTAGATGCAGGCTATGACGATCACTTTAAATAATGAGATAACGAAGATCCGGGTTGTGGCTTGGCGGGGCAATTTTCGGATGGTACTGTTACAGTCTATGTAACTGTGAATTTGCAGCTATCACTGTTTTAGGTTTAGGGTTTGTGTTTTAACTTTTCTTCTATCTGTTATGCATGTTACGGATTTGGTGCTGCTATTGGCATGTATTGCCTGTGGTACGTCCAATTATGTATGCTATTTGTCTCAGAGTTGGTGTCGTAAGCTGCTCAACACCCACAATAGCAACTAACACATGTTAAAAGGTACTGCACAGTCTGGCTTTTAATTCAAATTGTTATTAGCATACATTATAGCTTTTAAAGTCTTCATTTCAAGGATTAACTAACCAACAGGAGAGATTATTGCTACAAAATGATTTCTATTTAGCATCAAAATTGAACTTGATTACAAGTTTAGTTTTCGACTCAGTCTTTAACCGAAACCGAATTCATTATTTGTCTTATAGTTCAGTTGCATCTAATAAGTTAGCATCTTTAGTTTTTATGTGTGAACCGTTTTTTAAATTTTATCTACACACGTTCATTATTCAGTTTTTAAACCAGCTTACCAAAAAAATGAACTGAGCCGGAGCCATTAAATCAAACCTTATTATGAATTCATTTTTCTGTTCAGTATTTAACCGGATTCGTTCTTCTTTATAGTTCGGTTGCGGTTAAGAACACACGGACCTGGTTGAAACCGAATAATGAATAACAATCTTTAAAGAGTTGTCCTTTACTAGTAGAGACATCACTAAGCATTCAACTTCAAGTGCTATAAACTTTATTTATATTATTTATAGATTTAATGTAAATTTACATGCCAAAATATGTAGTTTTATGTAACTTTGATAAATAAGCTATTGACATTATGGTATCGTATATCTGACGAGCTTATTGTTACATATGCAGATCAGCACTTAAAATTTTTGAACTTGATAGAAAGTGACGCAGAGGTTAGCGCTATGCCAACAACAAGTTTATTTAATTTTTTTATTACACATAAACTCAATTAAAGTCTATATTTAATGAACATTTTCTGCAAATTGAAAAAAGTAGGTGTGAAGCCGGTAAACGACTAAACATTATGATCAAGAGAGGGTGAAATATGAGAAGTTAGTAGAAGAGTTAGAATCAAACCTGATTTTACTTAAAACCAGGTATATTTTACGTTCCCGAATAGTTAAAACTATTCTAATTTACTGAAAACTTGATTTAACATGAATGGATCACAACTTCAAGTAAGAATTCTGATTAAATGGCAGCCATACTGGATTATAGGAGACCTGAAGCATGCTTCCTTATGGTGGATAGCAACGTAAGTATACTCGACTTGATAACTGCCACTATTATATACCATATACATATATATCACCATCTAAATAGTTCCAAAATACCCATTCAGATAAATTTTGAATTTGACCCGACTTATTACCTGTAAACAGATCCTTATTTGAATCTGATCTGCTTATGGTAATTTGTCAAAATCAATTTGACTATCTCAAGTCAATTGTTATTTCCAATACTACCCTTGGTAGCAAAACAATTCTACAATTTTACTAACATTGACTGCAATGAAAGTCAACTGCACTAATACCAACAAGAACTCTGACCTTTTCTTTTAAAAATACATACCCTTAATCACAATGACTATTACCAAATGGATTTGGAGTTACTTGCTAATGACCCAAAGCGGACCCAAAACCCATGTTAGATGATATGATATATTTTGAAAACAAATTAGAAGGTAACTATATAATTTGGTAAAATGTTTAAGGAAGTCAAGCGCACACAAATTGGGAGTTTGATAAAACTGCTTATTAAAAAATTAAAGGAATTTTAATCATAGGTTTTGGTAACATTTTGATTTTAAAAAGATTCTAATCAAACCCAATATCAAAACTTAAATGAAATGAGTTTTACTAAAACTAAATAAGTCCCAAATAAAGTACTCGTGATTTAAATACATATATTAAGATAGGATTCAAAATTAGTTTAGTATTGGATGCGGCAAGAGCAAGTAAATTAATATTTTATAAAATTGAAGACCAATAAGAAAAAATATATTGTTTACCTGAAGTCTGCAAGGTGTTAAAGTTATGAATAGGGGAAAGATGACTGACAACAGCCTCAACATTACTAAAAACACATATAAGGGCTTGACATAACATAATTGCATTGCCAAATATATAGTTTCTCCTACAATAATTTGATTTATTTTCGTGCGATGCAGGTTGATTGGTGTATTCGTGTTTGTCTGGCGTTTGCCATCATTTAGTTAAAGGTATTTCTTTCCAACAAGAGCAATAATTGCTTGATTTTTGTTGTTGGTTAGTTTGTAACATGAACAATCATGTTAAGTCTATCTGAACCTGCCCGGCGCAACGCGCCGGGTAAAAACCTAGTTTATAAACAAAGACAACACATTTATATGCCCGAAGACCCATTATCTAGAATATATGTCCTATCTAAACAATAACCCATTTGTCTGATGAACCATCCTTATCGTCAATCGATTGTAATTTGTGACGCCGAATCAACTCTGTAGTGGTGATAATAATCGAGCATCGGCGAGGATATAAGGTTGGATTTTGAACACAGATTCAAGTTTGTAGTTGAAGAGCTGCTATAGGAACTGGCCACAAGACATGTGATGAAACCCACCAAGCCCAAGACAACTGGCCCATAGCCAGAGCCCAGGTCAAGAGTCAAGAGGCGGGAATATATAATATGGGGGAAATCCATTGTTGACTCGGAAGAAGTGAAGACCACCCACACACGTATGATCAGGGAGAGGAGGAAGTGACCAGCTGGTAAAGGGAATCCCCATATGCTTTAGGCGACGAGGAAAAGAATCCATAGGACAAAGGAATAGTCAAAGATTTAGAGGATAAAAGAAACACCCTTAGGGTTGTATATATAGGAGGGTGAGTGTAAAGAATCAAGGCATGTAACCCTCAATATTCATAATAAATATTAACATTCTATTGTCATAATTGTTATACTCTTCTGAAAAAACTATCACTCGAGCTTACATTCCAACATAAGTCAAAGTAGGTTCGAACGTTGGCGCCATCTGTGGGACCTTTAATCGAAGGTCTCATCGCTTGTAGTGGAAGGGATGACTGATTGAAGCCTGACAGGGATGCCCACTGCGTTCCTATCAGGTTCTGGCGAAGAAAGCATGATGGTTATTCCTGGAGGAACGGGCGTAACACCCCAGTCAGTTAAAGAGCTGGGAAATAACGACGACCTTGTGTTGATAGAAGACGAGACGGAAAGGGAATAAAGGCAGGAAAATAAGACGGAAGATGAAGGAAACATCGGAGAAAAGTGGAAGATAACCCCCGAGTTTGTTCGAGCACACAAAGACACGCTTAAAGCATGCTTAGAATAGCACGGGAAAAGAGAGAAACTGATGGCGGTTAAAACGAGACTGTCGTTTGAAACTCCTGGCCCAGAAGGAGGGGAAGAACCAAAAAGGATCGAGGAAAAGGACTCGGGGGCACTATTTGAATCTTTGGCCACTCTTCTAGCTTCGGCCAAAGGAAATGAGAAAATCCCGTCCGGAGACCTTCACACTCCTTATCGACCTTCAGACACTTCAGATATGTCCAAATTCACCCGGCGGATTGCTGAAGCCACGCTGCCCCGAAACTGCGATATCCCTCCACAATAGACAAATACGATGGGACACAAGATCTGGAGGACCACCTGCATGCCTTTAGGGGAGCCGGAATGGTCAGTGGATGGTCTATGCCTGAATGGTGTTTAATGTTCCCCCAAACTTTGAAAGGGGAGCCCGAATCTAGTTTGACAGCCTCGAGCTGGGAAGCAACGATAGTTACGAAGAGCTGAGGCGGAAGTTTTTGCGGAATTTTAGTCAGCAAAGGAAGGCCATGAAAAATCCCAACGAGATTTTACACATAAGAAGAAGAGACGACGAAAAGGTGGAACAATTCATGGATCGGTATGTGACAGAAAGCATGAACATCAAAGGAGTGCCGGAAGTTATGAAAATTAGTGGGTTCATTAATGGCGTAAGGTTTTCCCAACTTACGAAAAAGTTTGGGGAAGATTTTCCCACCACTTTCGACCAACTCATAGACCGGGTGCGAGCTTTTTTCACGGGAAAAGATACGGGGACTAAGCTCATAGGATGGGAGACTAAGAGGGTCGTCCCGAAAGGTGGAAATGGAGGAAAATTTGGAGGAAGTCTGAGTCCCGGGAAGGGGAGATCGTCATTTGAAAGGGCTCGTTTCGCCCCATATCGACCTCCGCTAGTTACACCGTACCAACCACAACCCCCGAGGTTCCCAACAAGTATGCACCCTGAAGACCCCTGATATATACCACCATACGAGGAAAGAAATCTCTCGAGCACGGGAGACGTTCTTTTAGCTGATAAGGCCCGGTATTCGCCAAGAACCTCCAGCCCCTTCAAGATGGCCTACAAAGCCAATCCCAGGGGTACTGTAATTACCATAAGAGCCAAGGATACGCCACTGAGAACTGTGTCAAGTTGAAGAAACTATGGGAAACGACCCTGAAATCTGGCAAACTCCCAATCCCAACTTCCAAAGAATGTCCGTCAAAGGTAAAGAATGAAGACGAGGATAGACATTCCGTCGACATGATTAGAAGAAGAGAGGAAGAGGGAGACGACTCGAGAAGACACTAAGATGGGACGATTGGGACCTGGGTCCAGTAGCTCATCATGGAAGAAAATCCCCATATCATTCCGGGCCTAGAAGAGGAGGAGGCTCGAGAGATGCCCCTAAATATCTCAGCTAGTGTAGCAGGGCGTCGAGTGGCTCGAGTCCATGTTGATGGTGTGAGCGGAGTGGAAGTCATGTATGAGCATTGTTTTTCAAGGCTCCAAAAAGAGATCCGAAGTAGACCGGAGGAAGACATATGCCCATTGATGGGATTATCGGGAGAAGTAGTGGAGCCCCTAGGCTCCCTCGCGCTCTCTCTAACACAGAGAGACGGTGAAAGAACACGAACAGTAAGTCTTCGGTTCTCAGTTGTTCGTGCTCCATGGAAATACATCATCTTAGGGAGACCAGGCATAAAAGCTCTCAGGGCTGTTGCTTCCACAATTCATGGGTATCTAAGATTCCCCACTCCTATGGGGGTGGTCACTATTCGTTCTTTGGCAGAAATCATGGCTAGTATCTTAAAGAGCAGCAAAGCTAAAAAGATCTCACAAGGTACTGAATAATGGGTTCTGAACATGTATCACCCCGAGCAAACCGTTAGGATCGGGGCTCAGCTGTCAGATAAAGGGAAGGCGGGTCTCAAAGAAGTTTTGTTACGTAACACCGACGTCTTTGCATGGAGCCATGAAGACATGACCGGGGTTCCTAGGAACTTGGTGCAACACAGTCTGGAAGAATCCCAGTGGATAGAACCTATCGAGCAAAAGAAAAGAAGTCTGGGCCAGAAAAAGTCAATCCGTCCAGGAAGAAACTGGGAAAAAGTCACAGGCTGGAATAGTAGCAAGGTGAAGTACCCCCGGTGGACATCCAAACTTGTGATGATAGCCAAATCTGACAACAGTTGGCGTATGTTCATTGACTTTAAAGACCTGAGCACGGCTTGCCCCAAAGACTCGTACCCTTTACCTGAGGTGGAGAAGAAGAAGATTAAATATTTATCCTAGTTTCCGTTGAGGTGTTTATTGGATGCCTACAAAAGATACCACCAAATCCATATGGACCCGAAAGATGAAGAGAAGACAGGATTCTATACCAACAAGGGAATATTCTGTTATACCAAGATGCCATTCGGTCTAAAAAACGTTGGGGCGACTTACCAGCGGTTTATGGACCGACTTTTCGATCCACAAATGGGAAGGAACGTAGAAATATACGTAGACGACCTGATAATAAAAAGCACAGATGAGGACAGGATTTTGAAGGATATCAATGAGACTTTTAGAACGTTGAGGGGGGCCAACATGAAGCTTAAATACCAGAAAGTGTTCATTCGAGGTTGAGGAAGGAAAGTTTCTGGGAGTGTTGGTAACCAAAGAGGGGATGAAGGCTAACCCCGAGAAAGTGGAAGCACTGTTAGAAATGAAACTTCCCGCCAACATCAAAGAAGTCCAACGGCTTAAAGGGAGACTTGTGGCTCTCAACCTCTTCTTGTCCCGAATTGTAGAGAGAACACTCCCTTTCATGGCAGTCCTTCGAAGGAGCATGAAGAAAAACACATTTTATTGGGACACTGAGGCGGACAAAGCTTTCGAGGAGTTAAAATCTCACCTGTGCTAACATCCCACTATGGTAGCCCCCTGTCCAAGGGAGATACTATTACTTCCCATACGGATCACGCGATCAGTTCGGTCCTCATGGCAGAAAGGGGGGGGAGCCCAGATCCCCATATACTTCGTGAGTCGCATGCTGAAAGGACCCGAAGAGAGGTGGTGTTATCCCTCATTTACACGGCCAGAAAGATGAGATGATATTTTCAAGCCCATGTGATACGCGTTCTGACTGACAGACCATTACAACAGGTTCTCATGAAGCCCCAAGTATCAGGGAGATTAGCCAAATGGGCAATTGAACTAGGTGACCATGCTATCGATTACAAACCCAGGACGTCATTCAAGGGGCAAATTCTGCCTGACTTCATCACAGAATCAGTTCCGGGGGATGATGACATACTCGTCGATCAAGAGAAAGCCGGAGACGAGCTCGATAAGAAGACAATAAAAGACTCAAAAGAACCTTTATGGCTCCTCTATACGGATGGATCTTCTAACGGAGACGGGAGCGGTGTAGGTTTGATTCTCATCAGCCCCGAGGGTATTGAGTTAACATATGCAATACGGCTCGAATTACCCAGTACCAACAATGAAGCCGAATACGAGGCTCTATTGGCCGGACTCAGAATGGCTCAAAAGATCAAAGTCCGACACACCAAGGCTCATGTTGATTCACTGTTAGTGGTCAACCATATAAAGGGAGACTATGAGGCAAATGATCGAAAGATGGTGGAGTACTTGAAGAAAGTCAAGGTGTTAATGCAAAGTTCCGAAAAGGCCGAGGTTTTACACATTTCACGGGGGCTGAACAAGAAGGCCGACGCCCTAAGCAAGCTAGCCTCCGTCGCCTTTGATCATCTAGCCAAGGATGTTAAAGTGGGAACCCTTGGACAACCGTCACTTATGGAAGTTACTGTCACCAACGTCGAGGTACAGGAGGAAAACTGGATGACCCTAATCCTACTGTATCTAGGGGAAAGGGTCGTACCGGGAAATAAGCAGGAAAACCGAAGGCTTAGAATCAAGGCTCTCCAGTATGAGATGATCGAGGGGATTCTGTACAAAATATCCTATTTGTGGCCATCGTTAAAATGTGTAACCCTGGCAGAAGCATAATATATCATTCGAGAAATACACGAGGGTATCTGCGGGATGCACACGGGAGCAAAGATGGTGGCTGCTCTGGCCATGAGAGCAGGATATTATTGGCTAGCAATGTTCCTAAGAGCATTAAAGGAAATACAAAGGTGCGATAGCTGCCAAATTTATGCCCCAGTCACTCGCCAACCGAAGCTTAATCTCATACCCATTAGCTCCTCCTGGCCTTTCCAAAAGTGGGGCATCGACCTGGTCGGCCCATTCCCCAAAAGGCCTGGGAAGGCCAGATTTTTAGTAGTGGCTATAGATTACTTCACAAAGTGGGTAGAGGCGAAACTTCTCACGACCATCTTCGGGCATGAAGTAAAAAAGGTTTGTATAGGAAAACATAGTTTGTCGCTTCGGACTTCCCCATTCCATAGTAAGTGATAATGGGAAGCAATTTTCAAATGGTCCCTTCAAGGAATGGTGTCATCAGTTGAAGATCAAGCAAATATTCACATCCATGGCCCATCTTCAAGCCAACGGACAAGTGGAGAGGGCAACCGGAGCATCATGGAAGGGTTCAAGAATCGGCTAGGCCGACAAAGGCATTCATGGGTAGACGAGCTGCCCCATGTCCTTTGGGCACATCGAACGATGCCCAAAGTCAGCCATGGAGAAACCCCATTCAGTTTAACTTACGGGACTGAAGCAATGGTACTCGTTGAGATAGGGCTGCCCACCCACCGTGCATCAATGACTGAAGAGGAAAATGAGCAAGACCGCAGGCTAAATTTGAATTTAGCTGAAGAAAGGAGAGAGATGGCCGCAAGAAAAGAAATCGAATACAAAAAGAAAATGGAGAAATATTATAATTCAAGGGTAAGAGAGGTAAAATTCAAAGTGGGGGTTTTGGTACTAAGAAAAAATGAGGCAAGCAAACAAGAGGATCAAGGCAAATTGGGCCCCAGATGGGAAGGACCCTACCAGACCCTACCAGGTCATTTGGGATGGAGTCAAGGGATCATACAAGTTGGCATACCACTCCGGGGAGGAAGTCCCTCAGACGTGGAACTCCATGCAATTAAGAAAAATATTATGCCTAAACCCCCCGGGGAAGAGAGGAGGACGCTCACAACATTGATTTTTTGATAAGCATTAAAGGATGGCGTGTCTCCCAGAAGAAATGATAAATCTCAAATAACCTCTTCGCGAGGACACCAACCCTTTTATAACTGAGCCCTGAAAGTTCTTTTTGTAATCTATGTATGTGGTATGAGAGATTTATAGGCAATACGTTTTATTCGAAATTAAAGATGTGTGCACATGACAAACACTCGAGCTATTTTAAACCACATTCCTCTCAGTGAGAACGAACAAATGGATCCATTCATAACAATAACACGCTGCCTTTATGTCATAAATGGCATAAGGAAGGCCCTGCCGATGGGCTGACCGGTCAATCAAAGCAATAAGAATTAAAAGTAATAATAATCAAAAGAAAGTCATAATTAAGATACTACGGGAACCTTTCCCAAATTACCACATAGCCTACAAGGGCATAACATCCACATAAAGTCTTAACCTCCAAGAGGTTCATACATAAACATCAAATAAAACACAAAAGAGTATCATAGTGGGACACATGAGAACCAGCCACTATGGCATGGGAGAAGGAGGGTCAATCACCGATGACAAAGCTTTAATTTCGTCCACAGAGATGTTAGAAGCGGCAGAAAACTGGGACAGGATCAGGGGAATGTGAGCATTGTACGTTGCGAAGGCCTCAGAGAAAGTGGGGACCTCGAAGATGGGAGTCCCTTGTGCGCTATGATCATAACCAGTTTTGAGCCCATGCTGGAACCGGAGGAAAAAACAGTCTGGTTCAAAACATCACGAACCTGACATGTTTCACGACATGAACGAGCTCTCTCGTAAACTAGCCCAAATCCCTCTGTCACCATCCACAACCGATCCTCTCGAGCAAGAGCCAACTTCCCCTGTAACCCGGCAATAACCTGATATTGTGGAACTTTAACAGCCCCACCATCCTTCTTGACGACTTCAAGTTTCACACGTTCTTGGTCCAGCAAGACTTCCAACTGCCAATATATGACATAAAGAAATTCAACAACACACAAAAAAAAAGAAAAAAAAAGAAGGGTGCAACACCAACCTCAGAGAGTTTCAATTCAAGATTACCAGCATAATCACGAGACACTTTCAAATCAGCAGTAAAGGAGGAAACCTCATCCCTTGAAATCTTCAAAGCGCTTTCGAACCTAGATAACTCCAAAACCCTCTCTTCACTAAGAACAAGTTTCTGCTTCAAATCCTGAACCTATTGTTTATCTTTCTCAACCGCACGCTTGAATGAGGAAATCTCATCTGCATTTTCACGAAGGACCCGATCCGCATCTATTACCGCTTGACGAGTCGCGGCTCCCAAAGCCATGGCCCGATACAAGTAGGTCCCAAACTCACCTACGAGAGAATCAACCGGCAAGGATCGGATATAATCATAATCCGCAAGAGGAACAGCTTCAGTCAGGAACTCACAGCCAACTGAGGAGTATTAACACAAGACCCCACAATCATTTTCCATTTAGGAACAAAAATATCTTGTGATGGAGGCTCATCCAAATGGGAATCAGGAGAATCACAGGTCGGCGCCTAAGGTAATTTTCCTTTAGGATTAGGTCCTGCCTCTTTGGAAGAGCTGGTTCCCTGGTTTATCAAAGCCGAGGTAACCACTGAGAAGGAAAATTCTGAGTCTAAGTCAACAACTTCATGAGAAGAAACCAGGGCTGGTGAGGAACTGGAAGATTTGCCCAGGTAGGGATGTTTGGAGCTGCGTAGCCTTCCTTTCATGGAAGCATCAAAAATGTCAACAAGAGGATTCTTACGCTTCGGAGGGTCTTCAACATGGACTTGAGCATCAGCAACAGAAACAGATGGATCCAAGGAAGCTGAACCAGCTGGGGGACTCACGTCCGAGCTTGTAGCAGGAGACACAGGCAATGTTACAATTGCATAAGCTTTTAGAGAACCTTTATTGAGGGTCTCCATTAAGCTCAGTTTTGTAAAACAAGCACGTGAAGGAGTTAACATTAGAAAATACAAACGAAAATAATAGAAAGAGCATGTGATAAATGACCTCGTCCACCCTCAAAACACAGTCGGGCGAGTGGAGGGATCAGACCATATTGAACTCAACCCCGCCAAATATAACAAGGGTTCGGGATAAGTCATGGCTTCAGTTTCATTATTAACCAGCAACCTATACAAGTCATCTAGGCTTGTAGGCAGACATGGCGCTACATCTTTTATGACAGAATCCAATGGGCGGCGATGGTTAAGGCCAGGGGCAAAATCCGGTAACACGAAGAAAAAACTATCTTTACGATCTCGAGGGTAGAACCTGGTCGGCATTTTCGAATAACATGATGGGTACTTCTCCACAGGGCGACGCTCAGAGGTGAACCAGTCACCATCGGATTTTAAACGATAAAATCGCTGGAAAAGAGGTACTGATGGTCGGAGCAAAAGTCGTGTATATTATTATATTATTTGTTTAATTTTAGTTTAAATATTATGTGAACTTTGGTACTTCAAGCGTGTTTATGTGTTTCAGGATACTTGACGTTAAGGACGCTTATCGGGATGAATTACGGGCTTGGAGCGAAGATATAGAAGACTCATAATGATTGGCACGCTTTCCTATGCAAAATAAATGAAGAAAATAAAGAAAATTCTGTCAGAAGCCTTTAGCGCGGTGCTAAAAGGTCCTGATGGTAATATCAGCGTATCTCTAAGATCATCAGAATTTTGAGTTTTTAGCGCGGCGCAAAAATCACACCCCTGGGATGTTAGCGACGCGCTAAGATCCTCCTGACGGGAAAAATAACCCTAACTTTGATATAATCAGTTTTTCAGCCCCCATTCGACCTTTCCTTCATTCCTCCAACCAAGTACAAGCCCTAGGACGATTTTCCACCATCCCGAAGCCTCTAGTTCGTTCGTTCATCGCATGCTTTTATCCTCTGATCAGATAAGCGAATCCTTCGTGATGCCGATGTCAGGCTAAACCATTGTATTCACTTTAGGCTAGGGTTTTGTGTAAACTAACTTTGATCAAATTCTATGTTTTGAATGCTTATGAACTTGATTGAATGTCTTTTATCTTCTTTTACATTATGAATTGATTGTATAAACAGTTTATGATTTTGATTGTCAAACTTTGCATCACTATTCTGGTTGTGTTCATCACACGTAGGGTTAGCTTTTATGTCATTGAACCAATAATCGTTAGTCATTGCTTATAACTGATTTTCATATTTTAAACTGGTAATTGGGTAAACCGGAGTTCAGTTGTGTCAACAATTCGGTTAGGGTATCGTTTGTCCTCACAACCCAACTGTTAGGTTTAGTAATTACTACGCAATTAATCTTATGAATCTGTGATTTGTCGGTCATCACATTACCTGAACCTGAAGTGAATCGTTTTCTCATTATTGTTTACAAACTTTTCCAAGTAACCGTGTGTTTTTATTAAATCATCTTTTATAAACCGCTTGACATCGTTTGTCCACCGTGGTTAATTAGTTAATAATTATGAACTTTACTTGCACTTTCCACTGATTCCCTGTGGAGACGACCTTACTTACCTATACTAGTTATAGGTATTTAAGCTTCATAAATACTTGTTTTTGATTAGAGCACGACATCTACGTCAAAATGGCGCCGTTGTCGGGGAATCAACGCGCAAAGTGCTAGTTTAGCTTAGTTTTTAGTTTTTGTTTTTAATTTTTCTTCGTTGATTTTACGCGGGGTGTTTGTGTTTGTATCTTTGCAGGTAACTTCACAAGTTGATGCAGACGAGATATTCCCGTGAGAAAGAGTCGCTCCAATTTGATCCCGAAATCGAGAAAACAGCAAGACGAAACCGAGCAGCTCAGAAACCCACACTAAACCAAATACCCGAGTTCATAGCACCAAAAGAAGAGACCATGAGTAACCGAATCAGAAGAGATCCTAATTCTTACCAACCACATGACCAAGAACAACCAAACTCTCAAAATCAGAACGTTAACCGTGACAGAAACCGTAATCTGTTCAACCGAAGAGATGTTAACCGTAATCCCAGAAACATGGATGACAACTTGTCAATCAGATCAGCTCCAGTGAACCGTCAAAGACAGAATGATTTGAGAGTGGAAAGACCCGAGATTGATCGTGCTCGTGCACGGGTGGAAAATTGGCGCATAGGGGACGATTTTGGTTACGATTATGAGGATGAGGATGAGCATAAAGATGAACAGCGGGGTCGATATCAGCAAAAAGATCCACGTGATGACCAAGAAATTAGACAGAATCATCTAGAAAATCCGAGAGATCGAGCACTGAGACGGCAACAACACCAAGAACAGCCGTATTATGATTTTGATGATGGAGTTCCAAGGGCGTTTGTTCCACCGCCAGTCAGAGGCGTTCAAAGCCACTTCATTCCACAAGTGGCTACGAATCCTTTACTAATCATCATTCCAGTCAGACGGGGAAGAACTTTTTCGGTAAGGCAGAACAGTTTAGCGGGATTACCGACATTTCATGGAAAGGCGACAGAAGAACCATATTTACACTTGAGTGATTTCAACTCGATATGCGCACTCATCTCGAGTCAAGGTTTTACTTCGGAAGAGGTGAAGATGGTAGTTTTCCAGTTCGGTTTGAAAGACGCGGCAAAGCAGTGGTTTTTATCATTGCCATCAGCTAGTATTTTCACTTGGGGAGATTTGGCACAATAGTTTTTAGATGAGTATTATACCCCCCCCCCCCCAAAGAACCACAGAAGCCCACAACAACATTCGAAACATTCAGCAAATCACCGGTGAAACCTTCTAAGAATCATTCCAAAGGTTTAAACGATTGTTGAGGACTTGTCCACATCATGGGATTGCCTTATGGGAATTGATAAAGGCATTCCATGATAGTCTCTCAAATGATGATGTCTGTGACCTCCAAGCCACCACGAATGGATCTTTCCTTGCAAATGATGAAAACGAGGATTGGGGACAATTGGAGAGACATGCGAGTAATTCGAAGAGACAAGCACAGTCGAACAGTATGTCAAAAAGATCAGTGGTCAAAGTAGTTGAAGGTCATGGGTCAGAAGATATAATGGATAGATTGGAAAAGAAGATGGATAGGTTGTTGGTTGCAGGTGTACAAGGAGCCAGAAATTCAGGAAAAACATATCCGGTATGTGAAGGTTGTGGGGAACTAGGACACGAAATTGCGAGTTGTGGGGTTGTGCAAGATGAAGAAACTGGAGAAGAAGAGGTCAACTATGTATAGGGTGAAAGGAAATACAATAATATGAACTCAAATACTTATCATCCGGGCCTCAGGAATCATCCAAACTTCAGTTATGGAAATCCGAACACGCAACAGAATCCGAAATTTCAGGGTAGTTTTTAGAAGACATGTTATCAGTCAAACCAGAAATAGTATGGTAATAGTTCGGGAAGCGGTCAGAGTGGTACAATCAGAGAGATTCTGGGGGTTACAATAAGGTTTATCAAAAGAGTTATCAGCAGGGGCAAGGAAATTCATCTGGTAACAAAGAGGAGTCGATTAAGGATGTGATGGAGTTATTGAAGCAAATGAGTCAGAGGATGGAACTCCAAGAGAAGGCAAATGCTGCAAGAGATAAACAAGTGAGTCAACTGGCTGAAGAAATGGCTAGACTAAAGAGAAATCCATCCAAATTACCAAGTGACACCTTGAAGAATCCGAGCCATCAAAGTAGTAGTTCGTCAAACTCCAAAAATGCACACGTCAGTGCCATCACAATCGAAGATAGTGTGGAGAATGACACGGTTGAAGAATTTGAAACAGGGGCACCACTCATCTCTATTCAGATTGGTGAGTTCAAGACCACCAAGGCACTTGTTGATTATGGTGCGAGTGTGAGTATTCTACCGGGGAGTGTGTGTGACCGGTTTGATTTTGGGCCTTTACAAGAGGTTGACACCACCTTGGTGTTAGCTGATTTCACTCGAAGGCGGCCACGTGGTAAGCTGGTTCGTGTTGCGGTAAAGGTTGGTGATTTTTACTATCCTGAAGACTTTCTTGTTCTTGATTATTCACCAGCTGAGAAGGAAGAAGAACCACGTGTGATATTGGGGAGACCATTTTTGGCTACTTCAAATGCTCAGATTAACTGCCGAGATGGAACAGTTTGCATGACCTTCGGTAACCGTAAGTTACTTTTAAGTATATTTTCAAATTCATATGATTATTTTTTTGAAAATAAATATTCTAGGTCATGTGCTACTAATGGGTGTTTTCCTCGTACATGTGAGGATGACACCAAAAAGGAGAAAAGTGTTGTTTTTGACAGGTCGAAGCGTGAACGAGAGAAGGAAGAGTTAAATGCAGTAGATGTAAAAAGTGGAGCAATAGTAAGTTCAACAAACAACAATAAGACGGTGATGGAAGTGGTGGTAAATGAGAAGAAGGGTGGAACAAGCAAGAAGAAACCACCAAAGAAGGAGATGGTAAAGAAACCACCCGGATTCGAAAATGAACAAAGAAGGTTGGAGTGTTTTGGGCCTAGGTGGGAGGCATTAGAGCTACCATTGTGCTGGAGAAGTACACGAAGTGAGATGGAGGAAGGTAAGTACTCCATTCGACCACCATAACCGCCAAATCAGGTACTGACCTTAACAAAAACTTACCGCTAACCGGGAGGCAACCCGGATTTTAGTTTTTGGTTTGTATTATTTTTTTTTCTAGTTTTGTATATTTTTAATCTCTTGTCTCGAGTGTTTAGTGTATTGCAAAGATCAAGTGTGGGGAAGACGAAACGCAAAGTGTTTCTCGGGTGTGTTGGTAAGAAAAACATTAAGTAAACAGAGTGCCAGGTAAGTAATTTAAGTTAAAAGGTTGAAAAATGGCTAAGGAATTCAAGAAAATGAAAAATTTTGAAAGATAGAAAATTTTTTCAACATAACAAAAACGGCCAAACTTTCTGTTAAAAGTGCGTTTAGCGCGGTGCTAACATCACTGGGTGAAGCCCTTAGCGCGACGCTAAGATCTTCTTATTTGTGTGCTATTAGCGCGGCGCTAAAGTCTCTTAGGAGATGTTAGCGCCGCGCTAAGGTCTACCTGAAAAAAAAAATTATTTTTTTATTATAATATGGGCTGCACGTGGGGCTTCCCACTGAGTTTATTATCTCCTTTATCATCTTCTCCATTCATTCCACCCAAACACCATCCATAACAAACGCCGTACACCGCCACACCCCACCACCACATTACACCCCACCGCTGTATTTTGTGTTGTATTTGAACTTTGTGGGTGTTGTTCACTTCAAACCCTCACGAGAACTCACTCGTCCACCCGGGCTACCGGGGAGTTTAATGGGCTTGTTGCATACGCTAAATGCAATCGTGATTCCTACGAAAGTGAGTTAGGTCTTTTAACAATTTTACTAGTTTAACAAATTTAATTATGAAATTTATATAACTTGGCTTGGTAATTAAAATTAATGGTTTTGCAAACGGTTTAAAAGACCTATCCTAATGGTTGTGAGAAGCGTGCTTCTACACGTGTGAGAGTTTGCAGATACTGTTGAGTGAATTGAGGAGCTGGGTTTGTTGAGCGCAACCAAGAGTATATTTGAGTGGCTTATTTTTCTTATCAGGTGATTTTGTTTTCATAATTCTTTTTGTTTTATTAGTTTTATTGTTAAAAGTGTAATTGTATAGTTGTATAATTTTTAGGACCATCACATTAAGCCCGGTTTTAAAGTTTATAATCAGTCAATTTTAACCCCGTCCTCGTTAATTTTCTTTTAATTGCTAAATTTTAAACATTGAGGACAATGTCAACCTCAAGTGTGGGGATGGGGGGGAATTAATTTTTTTTGCCTTAGAGTGCCCTTATTGTGCGCAAAAGCCGGAATTGTAAATTGTTTATTGCTATTATTAATGCCAAGTAGAGGTCTTTGGTCATGGTCAGTTTTTAAGCTTCTCGAAAGTCTTCCCATGCAAATATTTTTCCAAAAGAAAAATAAAATGGACCGTTTAGATGGGGATAACGAGTCATGGGGACAAGTACACATGTTTATATCGGCAATCTTATTCCTCCGGTACGTGTGTGAGTTGACCACATATATATAATACACATATAATACATAGTATATACACATGTCATACGAGTGCCATTATAGATAGTTACCAGTATGTCCATGATATCTAGAACTTGGTTGTCTCATGCATTTCGAGATCTTAATACCACCACCTGTATGGAGAAATAGGACTGTAGAAACCCACATTATAATGGCCTTTACATATAAAAATAAAAAATAAAATAATACTCCCTACCCTACATTATCCCTTAGGAGCCAAGTTTGTGCCTTTTCCCTTCCGTTTGTTTAACCCACATTACAAGCCTTGTTTGCCTTGGCCTTTATTATTTTTAACCCTGTGGATGAAATTCGGTATGTCAAGAGTTGTATATAAGTTGTTTGTCGATCATAGTACACAATGTACGCATGTCTCGATTCAGTGGTTTGTATATATTGATGTTAGTAATTGTTAAAAAAGAGAGAGAGAGAGAAAAAAAACGAAATAAAGAAAAAAAGTTGGAAAATCAAAGAAAAGCTCAAAAAGAGTCATGTTTGAGTTAGTGTCATTTGTAAATAATATTGAGTGAGTTGTTTGTTTGTTTGAATAAATTGGGTCTCATCCACCATAAGCTACTAAATAAATTCGCTTCCACACCCTAACCTAAGCCACAGCAAAACCCTTAGTTATATTCTCTATGCAACCGGTGGGTAATGGGTGGAGATATGACTTGCTTCCAAACTTATTACATTGTGTTCATACTTGGTATAGAGGGCAGAGAGATACTAGCACGGGAAAAATAACCCTAACTTTGATATAATCAGTTTTTCAGCCCCCATTCGACCTATCCTTCATTCCTCCAACCAACTACAAGCCCTAGGACGATTTTCCACCATCCCGAAGCCTCCAGTTCGTCCATTCATCGCATGCTTTCATCCTCTCATCAGATAAGCGAATCCTTCGTGATGCAGATGTCAGGCTAAACCATTGTATTCACTTTAGGCTAGAGTTTTGTGTAAACTAACTTTGATCAGATTCTATGTTTTGAATGCTTGTGAACTTGATTGAATGCCTTTAATCTTGTTTTACATTATGAATTGATTGTTTAAACAGTTGATGATTTTGATTGTCAAACTTTGTATCACTTTTCTGGTTGTGTTCATCATATGTAGGGTTAGCGCTTATGTCATTGAACCAATAATCGTTAGTCATTGCTTATAACTGATTTTCATATTTTAAATTGGTAATTGGGTAAACCGGAGTTTAGTTGTGTCAACAATTCGGTTAGAGTATCGTTTGTCCTCACAACCCAACTGTTAGGTTTAGTAATTACTGCGCAATTAATCTTATGAATCTGTGATTAGTCGGTCATCACATTACCTGAACCTGAAGTGAATCGTTTTCTCATTATTGTTTACAAACTTTTCCAAGTAACCGTGTGTTTTTATTAAATCATCTTTTATAAACCGCTTGACATCGTTTGTCCATCGTGGTTAATTAGTTAATAATTATGAACTTTACTTGCACTTTCCACTGATTCCCTGTGGAGACGACCTTACTTACCCATACTAGTTATAGGTATTTAAGCTTCATAAATACTTGTTTTTGATTAGAGCACGACATCTACATCAGGTACCATTGCAGAGCCACCACAAGCATGACAAGACATTTCAAAGTGAATAACACGAAGAAAACCTAACGGATGCACCTGGGAAAACCCTAAACGATGGTATTTCAACAAGTCCATTTGAAACTCGGTAAGGGGATAACGGATATTGGCACATTCTAAGACTTTCGTGTAAACGGTCATGAGGTTAGGGAGACTAATGGCGGTCTCACCCGGTTTGGGTAACATCTGAGGTAATCGCGACACTAATGGGTGCTGAGTGATGGTGGAGGTAATCGAAGATAACCCTTCGCTACTCATACAAAAGAAATTAGGAAGAAATCGGCACTAACCTGGCATGAAAAAAGGTGGTGAAGAATGGCAGACGATGGTCACCGGATTTGAGGGAGAGAAGTAGAGAGAAAGAGGGTAGGTGAAAAGTAAATAATGTGATGGGATTTAAGAAGAGATGTCATATGATGGCTGCATGGGAAGGTGTGTAAATTTAATTTACACCGCCACAATTACAGCTATGAAATGGGCTGCGATGTTGGGCTGCAACAATTAAAGCTACGATTTAGCCGTAGAAGTAAGACAGAAGGCCGGAAGCCCGAGAAGTTTGTTAAAGTTTATTATCTTTGTCGTAAATAACAAAGGCAATAAACTGGGGGACTTGAAGAGCTGCCATAGGAACTGGGCCATAAGACATGTGATGAAACCCACCAAGCCCAAGACAACTAGCCCATAAAGCCAGAGCCCTGGTTAAGAGTCAAGAGGCGGGAATATATAATATGGGGAAAAGCCACTGTTGACTCGGAAGAAGTGAATACCACTCACACACGTATGATCAGGGAGACAAGGAAGCG
Source organism: Bidens hawaiensis (assembly GCF_021521415.1). Taxonomy (NCBI): domain Eukaryota; kingdom Viridiplantae; phylum Streptophyta; class Magnoliopsida; order Asterales; family Asteraceae; genus Bidens; species Bidens hawaiensis. The sequence continues at coordinate 322,966 of NW_027493786.1, forward strand.
ACCGGAAGATAAAGGGAATCCCCATATGCTTCGGGGACGAGGCAAAAAATCCATAGGACAAAGGAATAGTTAAAGATTTAGAGGATAAAAGAAACACCCTTAGGGTTGTATATATAGGAGGGTGAGTGTAAAGAATCAGGGCATGTAATCCTCAATATTCATAATCAATATAAACATTCTCTTGTCATAATTGTCATACTCTTCCGAAAAACTATCACTCGAGCTTACATTCCAACATAATTCAAAGTAGGTTCAAACAGTAGTCGTCTGATTTGTAGGGAAGTCGGCACTCATCTGACCAGCTTGATAATCTAGTTGTCCACCTCTATAACCATCACCATCCACTGGCGAGAAGTGGGTTCGCCTAAATCAGAGGTGGAGGTCACGACAATCTGAAGATTTGGGTATAAGCTGATAGCGTTGTTGTTGTGAACCATACATATGGATTTTGCGTTCCAAATAGGGTATTTAATTTTAACTATAATAAATAATTAAAAAATATCAAACCTATAGTTTCGGACTTCAGATATCCGAAATTTTTAAAATCAATATCCGAATTCGAATCCGAAAATCGGATATCTGAATTTTCGGATAATTCAGATTGGGATTTTCGGATATATCGGATTCGTTTTCGGATTTGGATTTTTTTGAACACCCGTAGTGGACAGATGTAAAACATACCATATTTTGCGTGAAACTGAAATTCTATATGAGACAGAAGGGGATATGCAAAGCATAAAAGGTAACTTTATTAGTGACCTTTGAGTGCAATAAGGGTATGTTTAAAACATAATCATATACTATCTACTTTGTTTAATAAGTTACTAAGACATATCTTTTATTTATAGATTTTAGATTCTGAGGGAACGACTCCACATGATTCTCATTACAGGCCACTGGTAGTCCTTAATATTTTATAAACTTTTTATGATTATAATAATTAGTTGATATAAAAAGGATTACATTTTATCAACATATTGATTTTGATCAACCCGATGTCGGGCTGGCTCAAGAAGCATTTGACCAGTTCAAACAGATTAACATAGTAAACTTTTTGTTGATGCATGTAGTTTCCACTGCCATCGGATCCGGAACCTACTGGTCTCGTGCATCAATCTACGGCCTCAACCGTGGCAGATGCTGCTAAGACCGCGGGTGATAAATCTATTGCCTCAACCTCAAACGGGACCGTGGTAGATGTTGTTAGGACGGTGGATAATGTTGTTGTTAAACAGCGCTAGCCCAATGCAGAAGAATTACTGATACGATCTGCATTGGGTAAAATTGAAAAAGCATTTGGTAGTAAAAATTCAAAAGATTGCCAATATTTGGTGCTTTACTTTAAAGAGAAGGATCAGACAGGGCTTACATTTAAATTGCCCGACGGTATGTATCATCTAGATGATAATGATCATCAATCTATTGACTTAGGAGTTATGTCTCAACCAATGGGCTGAGATCTCAATTTTGACTTTGTTTATAGCACGTAAGTTTGATTTTGTTTTTTTTCACCTTATTCAATTGTTTTCTTAATTACTATAAATTTTTTCTGTTAATTTTGTGGTCACATGCATCTATTTATACAAGCGAGGAGTAAAGGCTTGAAAAATACCGAATTTATTAGACCAGATGTAATATCGCTTGGTGTTATAAAGAGTCAAAAATATTTCATGGTCAGGTACATCAACAAGGTCATATTACATAATAAAACTGCTCAATTCTTCTTGGCTCCATATCATTTACGATATATTTATACTTTGCAATATTGTAATATTGTTCTATTTTTATTATAATACTAATATTTTACACAAAATTCATTTATGTAGTTCACATTTCAGTTATTTTATATTCATCGCAATACGGCTGAGATGCATTTTTATGTAAGCATCGTCGATTATTTGGGTAAGAATAAGTCACCTGCTAATTATGCATTAACATAAGTAATTCAGGAAGCATTGGGGGGGGGGGGGGGTAAAGAAGGTATCATGGACAATGTTTAACGTAAGTTATATATATTGATTATTGCCTAGAAATTTCATTAATTTTGTTTACTTTTAATTAGTTTAATTGCTTTTAAATGTAGTGCCCACAACACAAATCGGATTGGGAATGTGGTTACTATGTTATGATGGCCATGTATGAGATTGTGATTGCATGCAAGGATCATCTGGTAAGTAATTTATATCTATTTGATCAATATATTATTCTAATTTAGGAACTGTGCTATAACTTTTATTCCAATATATACTTTTAGGTGATGAACTCTTGTTCCTCCCGTACCCAGGAATCAATTACAAATTTTGTGCCTGATACTCTAAAAGACTTTCATGATCACCTAAAATCAGAGGATAAAAAGGATAGGTTAGGAAAGAAATTGTAAAGCTGGTTAAATTCAATATTAAAGTTGTTAATTCTAAATATAAATATATATATTTTTGGCTGCTAATTAATATATTTTGCTGGCTGTATGCTTTTAGTTGTGTACCCGTTGTAAACACATACACCGTCGTATTAACTATCAAATAGAGTAACAATTCAATATTAACAAAACACCCGGTTCACAAAAGTTGTACAAACATAAAATTACCGGTTGTAAAACCATTACAAAAAACGGTTAAAAAGCCATTGTAAAAGCATAAAAATACCGTTTGTCCTTTCGTTATAAATCAGTTATAAATACAGGTTGCAAAGCTGTTATAAATGCATCAGTACACCAGTTTGTTAATTGTTGTATTTATATAGAACGCTGGTTATTTGTCCATTGTAAATACTTTAATAACGGTTAACAACATGTTGTATTATGTTCTTTACAATGGTTAAGAGCCCGTAGTAAATAAAGCTTTATAACGATTACCATCCTGTTATTATTATGTAATATACACAGGATACAAACCGTTCTAGTATCTTTTAGGATATACACAGGTGTGGAAACCGTTTTAATTATATTTTGCAACGCTCCGTTTATAACGGTTTTGAAACCGTTGTTTTTCGCTATTTAACCGTTTTAAAATAGTCATTTTATGTACTAGTTATTAGAGCATCAACAACGGACTTTGTTGCACTGATGGATTTTAACTCTACGGACTAACATGCGTTGTGGGATAAAAATTGTGGTTCCAAAGTTTGTAGTTCCGAACGGAAGTGGGTCCCCTCCGACGCCTATTTTATAATAATAATAATAATAATAATAATAATAATAATAAACAAAATAAAAACAAAAAATTTTGAAATCTAACAGGTATGTACTTTAAAATAGATCGTCGTCTTCATTAGCCTACGTACAGCTACCGAAACACGAGTTGATGGCATAATTTTGGTTCCTATTTGTTTTTGGTGTGTTAATAAAAGTGGCACTACAACAAAATCATGAGATTAACTTGTTTTCAATGTATAGAAGTTTATGATACAAGTGTGGAAACACAATATAATCAAGTGTGCAAAGACGGATTCAGAATTTTGTCTACGGGGGACACAAAATGAATCGGGTAAAAAATGGGTTGGGTCATAAAGAACAAGGCCGTCCAAACATTTTAGAGGCTCAGAACTCTCGGGGCACATGAAACGTGGTAAATTGGTCTTTTTACACACCACTATTTAAAAGTCAAAATACATATTAAGTTTTATTTTAGACTAACCTCTTTGATCATCACACACACTATCATCAAGCACCATCATCATTATTACAACCACCAACACACTTATTCACACACGGTGGCAAATACTTAAACTTTTAATTTAAGGGTCCAAAAATATACATTAAATTTGGGCTTTTGGATTAAGAGTCCAACAATATAAAACCAATATTATTAAAATCTAATAATACTTACACCTATAAACCGGGAATTATCTACGAGAGGGTCACTAATTTTCTTATACATCTATGATTTATCAATGTATAAGATTTTTTCATAGACCAAGTATTATAAAATGTATAGGATGATGAATTAGCTTTTTTAATCTATCAAATAAAATAAATTAAAGATAGTAATACACTAGCTATATTCTAAGAAACTAAGTCTACAAGCCACCGTCACTTTAATGGGCTTGTGGGCTTAATTAATTTTGCCAAAACTAAACAGACAAGTAGCTTAGTAGGGTTCGTTTTTTATCTTGCCAAAAATCTCTTCATAGCAGCAACACCTACATAACAGTCGCCGTAAAAATAGATGTTCGGATCACTACAAGCAACATCTTCTCTCTCTCACACACTAAGATCTGCTGTGATTTGTTCCTTAATCGATGGTGTATTGACTGATTGTCGACTCATCTAATACTAACACGCACCTATAAACACGACACTCCATCAAGCGGACGGTAGGCACCGGCCGACCCTAGGAAAGCCCTAAATCCGCCTCTGCAAGTGTGGTTTAAAGAAAAATGGCTGCAACATTTCGTTTTTAAGGGTTCTAGGGTTTTATAACACAACTAAATAGTTTGAGTTTGGGTTGTGTGAGTGTGTATATATATATAGAGAGAGAGAGAAAAGATGAAATACACTAATCCTTATCGTACAAAACTGTACGCGATAACAGCAAGCGTCGATCTACACTTATGATTCAGTTGAAAAGGACATCCCGTGTATTTTTAAGCGAGAAGGGTACGATTGTCTTTTTGATTCCTCATTTAAATTTGGTAATTTGCGTATGAACGGTTACGATCCTGATATTTAGCTTAATCAAAATCAATTTTTTTCTTATTTTACGAAACAATTTTTGTACCAAAAACTATCAATTGAGTTCACGAATCAGTTTTTAAAGCTATTTTTGTGATTTTAGGGTTTTGAAATGGAAGACGATCGCGAATGTAAGTTTTTGTTGTGTTTGAATTAAGCCACTGTAGATAATTGATTAGTCAAATATACTTAAAATTAACTTACGGTTACCGAAGGTCATGCAAACTGTTTCGTCTCGGCAGTTAATCTGAGCATTTAAAGTAGCCAAAAACGGTCTCCCCAATATCACACGTGGTTCTTCTTCCTTCTCAGCTGGTGCATAATCAAGAACAAGAAAGTCTTCTGGATAGTAAAAATAACCAACCTTTACCGCAACACCAACCAGCTTACCACGTGGCCGCCTTCGAGTGAAATCAGCTAACACCAAGGTGGTGTCAACCTCTTGTAAAGGCCCAAAATAAAACCGGTCATACACACTCCCCGGTAGAATACTCACACTCGCACCATAATCAACAAGTGCCTTGGTGGTCTTGAACTCACCAATCTGAATAGAGATGAGTGGTGCCCCTGTTTCAAATTCTTCAACCGTGTCATTCTCCACACTATCTTCGATTGTGATGGCACTGACGTGTGCATTTTTGGAGTTTGACGAACTACTACTTTGATGGCTCGGATTCTTCAAGGTGTCACTTAGTAATTTGGATGGATTTCTCTTTAGTCTAGCCATTTCTTCAGCCAGTTGACTCACTTGTTTATCTCTTGCAGCATTTGCCTTCTCTTGGAGTTCCATCCTCTGACTCATTTGCTTCAATAACTCCATCACATCCTTAATCGACTCCTCTTTGTTACCAGATGAATTTCCTTGCCCCTGCTGATAACTCTTTTGATAAACCTTATTGTAACCCCCAGAATCTCTCTGATTATACCACTCTGACCGCTTCCCGAACTATTACCATACTATTTCTGGTTTGACTGATAACATGTCTTCTAAAAACTACCCTGAAAATTTGGGTTCTGTTGCGTGTTCGGATTTCCATAACTGAAGTTTGGATGATTCCTGAGGCCCGGATGATAAGTATTTGAGTTCATATTATTGTATTTCCTTTCACCCTGTACATAGTTGACCTCTTCTTCTCCAGTTTCTTCATCTTGCACAACCCCACAACTCGCAATTTCGTGTCCTAGTTCCCCACAACCTTCATATACCGGATATGTTTTTCCTGAATTTCTGGCTCGTTGTACACCTGCAACCAACAACCTATCCATCTTCTTTTCCAATCTATCCATTATATCTTCTGACCCATGACCTTCAACTGCTTTGACCACTGATCTTTTTGACATCTTGTTCGACTGTGCTTGTCTCTTCGAATTACTCGCGTGTCTCTCCAAATGTCCCCAATCCTCGTTTTCATCATTTGCAAGGAAAGATCCATTCGTGGTGGCTTGGAGGTCACAGACATTATCATTTGAGAGACTATCATGGAATGCCTTTATCAATTTCCATAAGGCAATCCCATGATGTGGACAAGTCCTCAACAATCGTTTAAACCTTTGGAATGATTCGTAGAAGGTTTCACCAGTGATTTGCTGAAAGTTTCGAATGTTGTTGTGGGCTTCTGTGGTTCTCTGAGGGGTATAATACTCATCTAAAAACTATTGTGCCAAATCTCCCTAAGTGAAAATACTAGCTGATGGCAATGATAAAAACCACTACTTTGCCGCGTCTTTCAAACCGAACTGGAAAACTACCATCTTCACCTCTTCCGAAGTAAAACCTTGACTCGAGATGAGTGCGCATATCGAGTTCAAATCACTCAAGTGTAAGTATGGTTCTTCTGTAGCCTTTCCATGAAATGTCGGTAATCCCGTTAAACTGTTCTGCCTTACCGAAAAAGTTCTTCCCCGTCTGACTGGAATGATGATTAGTAGAGGATTCGTAGCCACTTGTGGAATGAAGTGACTTGAACGCCTCTGACTGGTGGTGGAACAAATATCCTTGTAACTCCATCATCAAAATCATAGTACGGTTTGTTCATAGTTTTGTTGCCGTGCTGCTCGATCTCTCTGATTTTCTGGATGATTCTGTCAAATTTCTTGGTCATCACAGGGATCTTGTTGCTGATATCGACCCTGCTGTTCATCTCTATGCTCCTCCTCATCCTCAGAATCGTAACCAAAATCGTCCCCTATGTGCCAATTTTCCACCCGTGCACGAGCACGATCAATCTTGGGTCTTTCCTCTCTCAAATCATCTGTCTTTGACGGTTCACTGGAGCTGATCTGATTGACAAGTTGTCATCCATGTTTCTAGGATTACGGTTAACATCTCTTCGTTTGAACAGATTACGGTTTCTGTCATGGTTAACGTTCTGGTTTTGTGGGATTGGTTGTTCTTGGTCATGTGGTTGGTAAGCATTTGGATCTCTTCTGCTTCGGTTACTCATGTTTTTTTCTTTTGGTGCTATGAATTCGGGTATTTGGTTTAGTGTGGGTTTCTGAGCTGCTCGGTTTCGTCTTGCTGTTTTCTCGGTTTCGGGATCAAATTGGAGCGGCTCTTTCTCACGGGAATATCTTTTCTGCATCAACTTGTGAATTTACCTGCGAAGACACAAACACTAACACCCCGCGTAAAATCAACAAAGAAAAACTAAAAACAAATACTAAAAACTAAGCTAAACTAGCACTTTGCGCGTTGATTCCCCGGCAACGGCGCCATTTTGATGTAGATGTCGTGCTCTAATAAACAACAAGTATTTATGATGCTTAAATACCTATAACTAGTATGGGTAAATAAGGTTGTCTCCACAGGAAATCAATGGAAAGTGCAAGTAAAGTTCATTATTATTAATTATTATTCTAGGCGGACAGTCGATGTCAAGCAGTTTGTAAAGATGATTATAAGAACACACAATTACTTGGAAAAGTTTGTAAACAATTATGAGAGAAAGATTCACTTTAGGTTCAGGTAAAGTGACAACCGACTAATCACAGATTCTTTAAGATTAATTGCGCAGTAATAAATAAACCTAACAGTTGGGTTGTGATGACAAACGATACCCTAACCGAATTGTTGACACAACTGAACTCCGGTTTACCCAATTACCAGTTTAAAATATGAAAATCAGTTATAAGCAATGACTAACGATTATTGGTTCAATGACATAAGAGCTAACCCTACATGTGATGAACACAACCAGAAAAGTGATGCAAAGTTTGACAATCAAAATCATAAACTGTTTAAACAATCAATTCGTAATGTAAAACAAGATTAAAAACAATCAATCAAGTTCATAAGCATTCAAAACATAGAATCTGATCAAAGTTAGTTTACACAAAAACCTAGCCTAATGTGAATACAGTGGTTTAGCCTGACATCGGCATCACGAAGGATTCTCTTATCTTATGAGAGGATGAAAGCATGCGATGAATGGACGAACCGGAGGCTTCGGGATGGTGGAAAATCTTCCTAGGGCTTGTACTTGGTTGAAGGAATGAAGGATATGTCGAATGGGTGCTGAAAAACTGATTATATCAAAGTTAGGGTTATTTTTCCCGTCAGAAGGATCTTAGCGCGTCGCTAACATCCCAGAGGTGTGATTTTCGAGCCGCGCTAAACACTCAAAATTCTGATAATCTTAGAGATACGCTGACATCACCATCAGGACCCTTTAGCACCGCGCTAAAGGTGTCTGACAGAATTTTCTTTATTTTATTCATTTATTTTGCATTTATTTTGCATAGGAAAGCGTGCCAATCGTCATTAATCTTCTATATCTTCGTTCCAAGCCTGTAATTCATCCCGATAAGCGTCCTTAATGTCAAGTATCCTGAAACACATAAACACGCTTGAAGTACCAAAGTTCACATAATATTTAAACTAAAATTAAACAAATAATATAATAATATACACGACTTTTTCCTGACCATCATTAATTCGTATGTTTTGGGCTGATGAGACTTCAAAGAGTAATTATCTTGCATTTGGGGATATTATATCTTTTGATGCTACATTTAAGACTAAAAAGTAAGTTTGTGTGTATGTATAGGATTGTGTGTATGTATATGTTTTTGTTTGTATTTTTATATGATTTTCTATGTACAGGTACAAGATGGTTTTTGTCCCGTTCACGGCAATTGATAACCATTGTCATAGTGTTACTGTCTGTGCTGGTTTACTAGCTTTTGAAACTATTGAATCGTACACATGGTTATTGCAAATGTTACTTAAGTCGTTTGGTCATGCACCGAAGGTTGTTGTTACTGATCAAGACCCTGCTATGAAGCAAGCTATTGCAGCTGTGTTTCCAAATACAAGGCATAGGTTATGTATGTGGCATATCATGAAAGTTATTGACAAGGTAACTTTCTTAATCGTGTTTTAGGCTGGTTGAATAATGAGCGTTTGACAAGCGTTTAATGGCAATCGTCTTTTTGTTTTCGATGTTTTAATATGTGAGCGTTTTATGAGCGTGACATGATTATATATTGTATCAACGAGCGTCTAAACAAGCGTTTTAACATGTTTTTTTGTGTATTAGATGGGGGCTGATTTATGTAACAACGAAGATATTAAGAGTAGGCTATGTAACATTGTGTGGACCGATTCAATTAGTCCTTTAGAATTTGAGGAAAAATGGCAGGCTATAATGGTTGAGTTTGAGCTTGACAAGAATAAATGGCTTACTGATATGTATGAAATCAGATTTGACTGGATACCTGCTTTTTATAGAGATGAACTTTTGTCTGGATTGATGCGTACAACATCAAGATCAGAGAGCGAAAACCATTTTTTTGGAAAAGCTACAAATTCTCAATTAACATTAGTTAAGTTTTTCAACCATTTTGATTTTTGTATGGAGATACAGAGATACAATGGCAGACGGTGTGATCATGATAGTAGGTACACGTATCCGCAGCTAGAAACCAGAAGTTATCTTGAAAGGGAAGCGGTTAGGATATATACAAGAGCTATATTTAATGATCTTCAAGATGAAATGCATGAAATTGTTGGTGATGTTTCACAATTCAGTTCATGTGAAGAAGAAGGAGGATTTTTGAGGTGTAAAATAATGGATTTTAATGCGTATGTTCCAGGTTTTTTTGAGGTAATTATGAGCATTTATTAAGCGTTTAGTTTAAGTTTGTTTAAGCTTAAGTTAAATAACAAGCGTTTAACAAGCGTTTTACTTTTTTAGGTTGTGTTTAAAAAGGACGGTGAGTTTGGTGAAGAGTCTATTGCAACATGCTCCTGCAAAAGATTCGAACAATATGGTTTGTTGTGTCGGCATATTTTCTACGTCATGAATATGTATCAAGTCAAGAAATTCCCTAAAAGATATATAAATAATCGACGGAGGAAAGAGGCTGCGGTGAATATTAGAACAGTTCCAATGTCAGAGTTTGGTAATGATCAGAACATGAAGATAAAAGAAATTTCAAGAGAAATAAAGTATGCCGGTGAATACCTTATCAATAGTTATGTTGCAGATATTGATGAATTAATTAAAGTTAGAGATGAGATTAATTTGATGATTGAAAAAGCAGACTTAACTCGGTATGAAAGGGTACGTCCATCTAAAAGGGATATATTTGCTGTTGTTTTAGGTTTTGAACAGCCATCAGAAGTTACTATTCGTGTACCTACTGGAATAAGAAACAAGGGTTGTGGCTCGCACAAAATAATTAAATCAAAGAAAGAGATAGCCATTAGTCGCTCTGGGAAGGGTTATAGGAAGTGTCAAATTTGTCACATACCTGGCCACAACAGCAGAACTTGTAAAGCAATGCAGCAGCAACCGCAACAATGAATTCGTAGAAAATTTTAGTTTTTTTGTGTTTTTAGATTGTGTGTTTTGTAGGTACCTTTTTTTACACAAGCGTTTCACAAACGTATAACAAGCGTATGACAAGAGTATGACAAACGTGATTGATTATTTTAGATAGAAAGAGTTAGTTTTTTTTGTGTCTTATGATGTGTGTTTCACAAATTTTTTTTGTGTCTTATGATGTGTGTTTCACAAATGTATAACAAGCGTATGACAAGCGTATAACAAGAGTATGACAAGCGTATAACAAAATATAAAATTTTTATTATTTATTTTTTTAATACATGGAGTTACACTCCACATACCCCATCATCAGACCCCATCAACCCAAACCCCATCGACGCCCACCGCTCCATGTTTCTGATCTTCTCACACCCATCTTCCTTGAACTCCATGTTTGCTGACAAATTTGAAACCGTGTCAACCAAAGTACCATACACAGAGTTGTAGCATGTAGTCTGCTGCTTGAGGAACTCAGCAGTTTGTGCCTTGAACTCACTGTCTGGTAGCTGCATGAGTTCATTGTATGCATCAAGAGTTTTTTATTTCTCTTGAAGCACGTAGGCCTTTGAGTGTTGAAGGGCGTTGAAAAACTTCTCGACCTTTTCTTTCTCAAGATCAAGTTTGGCATTCACCATGCTTTTCACGGTTTTATCACTTGAAAACATTTTTTTGTGTGATATGATTAATAACAATGGATGTGAAATATATAGACATAATTTGGATGTCTACTGATTGCGGGTATTTGAGATAGAGTTTATTTTGTTCAATGTCATTTAATTTGATGTAGGCTATGATCATCACAAAAACTGCATTTATTATTTTTTAAGCATGGTACAAGCGTGATATATATATATATATATATATATATATATATATATATATATATATATATATATATATATATATATATATATATATATATATATATATTTATCTATGTTTTGGTTGTTGACATAGTGTAATTTAATTAAAGTGATTTGATGTAGGCTATCATTACAAAAATCATTTTTATTTTGGACATAAATTTTTGGTAGATGAGTTTGTAATAAATGTAATTTTATGTTTTTGACAAAACTTCATTAGAAATTAGTTTCTTTTAACGAGATTCGATGGATTAGCGTCTGAAAAGCGTATAATGAGCGTCTCATTACATCGCTCATTACACGTGAGCATATAGTATTGAACTTACACTGTTCGTATGTTAAGTCCGTGAGCATGCACTTATGAGCATTGTTCAAGCGTTTTGTCTTTTTATTATTATTTTTTTTCACTTTTTTTGGTCCGTGACCCTGCAGTTGTTTGTTGTCCTTTTTTTATACTATTTGGTCCGTGATATTTTTCCTATATATATGTTATATTTTGTCACAGTTATATCCACCCATCTCAAAATCAGTTATAATGGATGCCTCATCATCTTCATCATCTTTCAAGGAAGCGTTGAAGATGAAAATTGTTGAGCAGGTAGCCGCCGACAAAGCTTGCCGTGACAAGCTAACACATGAGTTTGTGATGCTTAATAATAACATGGATTATAGGGATGTTATTACGAACGTTTTTGTCAAAATGCCTGCTAGTGATATCCGAGATCTTGCGGTTTTGTTTATGGTTGACATAGGGAATAATGAGTTAGAACAGTTCAAAGATTTATCAAAGGCAATTCTTGAGCTAAACTGTTCAATTAAATTGAAGTTGGATTTTCTCAAGTTACTATTAGAGTAGGAGGCAAGTGGGTGATGTTTGAGAGTTTCATGAGCGTTTTGTAATGTTTTTTTTAATCATTTACTCCATAGTATTTTGTGTGGTAATAATAAAATTCCAATGTTGTTATTAGTTGATTGTTTTTAACATAAGGTCATTAACTAAAATAGACAACAAATTCAAATTAGTGTTTGCCTTCGTTTGAGTTCTTCAACAATCTCCTCCGTGGACATTTCTTTGTCATTATTTTCCATAATTTCTTGCGCCTTCTCGGTTAGAGTATCTCTTTTCTTGTTTATATGCGACAGAAGGATTTTGGCCAAATACTTTGTCCTTAACTTTCATAGCTGATTCACTTGTCTAGGACATTCCTTTTAAAATCCGCACGTCAACGGTTTCTTCCCATCATACTTCTCCATGTGTCTCATAGCAAAAATCCCACAATCTACCCTGTTTTCGGTTGTTCTCCATGACATCCTTAATCTTGTGATTGGAGCTTTACTGATTTGTTCAGCAATGGAGTGATTGATTTTCTTAAGATACATGCAGAAGACGGTTCTCCAAAAATACATTAAAAGCAGTTAAGTATTTCACAAATATTATAATAGATTTTTGTTGAGAGTTTGTTGAGCGTTTACCAGGATTTGGGGATTCTTTTTGTATCTTTCTTCAAAAAGTCTTTTGATTTCTTTTTGTTTGTCTTCTGGCTTTGTAAACTTTTTATTAGTCGGTACTTCTTGATGTCCACTGTTGTCAAGCAAATCTATCACTCCGGTTTGAAGGTTGAAAACAACCACATAGAAGTGATCTCTATCTAGTATTGTCACGAAGAAAATATCAACTTCCTTCATTGTTTTGACATCAGACCTCATCAGCTCTTTCTCAATGTTGTCCGTAAGCACATCGAGTCTTTGTTCGTTTTTGTGACCAAATGCATCATATAATGGTCACTTGTCTGCATAAGAATTCAAATAAGCGTTTGATAAGCGTAAATACATAATACATGTTAAAGCGTTTAACAAGCGTTTTTAAGATAACATGTATAGTTAAAGCATGCCAGCAGTGTGCTTGTACCAATGAACCTGAATGGTGATTCTGCAGATTTTTTCTTTTCTTCAAAGTTCATGAGTTCACAGAATGCATCCATTGCGTTTGTTGTTATATATAAACCAGGACAAAAACTCTCAAAAATCACCTTAAATGAATCGGTGTAAGTAGTCTTGAAAACCTCTTCCCATATGTCGTCAAGGCAAAAATATATATACCCCGAAATTGTTTTCTCATCATCTGTGAGTGATGTGTTTAGTTCAACCTCTCTTAAAACATATGGTGATCTCAATGCAGGAGGTAACTTTCTCTTTCTTTCTTCTCTCACTAACTCTTTGTCTTTATTTTCTTGTATTAATGATACAGGAAATGTAATTTTGGGTATCATTTTTGAAGTTGATGTCGGTGTTATGAAATTTTCACTTTGTGACATATCAGCGTCAGCTTTTGAAATTTTCACTTGGTTTTTCTCTTCAATTCTAGTAACTGAAAAGAAACAAGTTAAAGTCACTGAAGCAGATTACTAAATTTTTGTTTACATAAAGCAAATGCATTTTTTTCTGTCTTACCTATGATATATTCGAGAGTTGCATCAGTGTTTATGGGATCAACACCATCTTTGTTTTCTCCTCCTCGTATCATCTCTGATGCAAGGGCACTAGACTCTCAGGCATTTGTATGAACATGCACCACATGAGCTTCAAGTGAGATAACTGTGAAGCAATAAGTGTGAGTGTTTAGAAAGCGTTTATGCATGAAACTGGTAAAAAAATATAGATAAGCGTTTAAGGAGCATTTAATACCTTCAACTTCTTTTAGAATTTCAGCTTCTTTTGGATGCACCATATGAGCTTCAAGTGAGATAACTGTGAAGCAATAAGTGTGAGCGTGTAGAAAGCGTTTATGTAAGAAACTGGTAAAAAAAATATAGATAAGCGTTTAAGAATTGTTTAATACCTTCAGCTTCTTTTGGAATTTCAGCTTCTTTTGGATGCACCACATGAGCTTCAAGTGAGATAAGTGTGAGCGTGTAAAAGCGTTTCATAAGCGTTTAAGAAAAAAATATAATTTAAAAAAATATAGATAAGCGTTTAATACCTTCAGCTTCTTTTGCAACAGTGTGTTCCATCTTGTCGTCTTTCGATCCAACTTGTGAATCTTAACAGAGCGTTTGACAAGCGTTTATGTTTAAACATATTAACATAGCGTTTGACAAGCGTTTAAGTTTATTATTTAAGAATAAAAATACCTTCTTTCGCCCATGCAAGTGCTGTAGAGACAACTGAATCAAGTTTATTATTTCCTTCTAGCTCTGTTACATTAATTTCTTCATCTTTGTTTAGTTGAGATTCATTACCAATGACAGCTGTTATCTAAACTTTTATAAATAATATTCTTTTAAGTTGTATAAAAGAAGTTTTTAATTTATTACCTTTTTCGGGCTCCTCAACCTCTGTATTTACCATTGCATCACCACACCTTGCATCACCACCGCCTGCACCTCTAACTCCTGCATCATCAACAGTTCCCCAAGATTTTTTCTTTTTTTCTGATAGATTATAAACTTCAGGAATCGTACCACTTCCTTCTTCACCAACCTTGGTTTGAACCAACTACTGCATCTGAATGAACTATCTCAATTGCGGCTGCTGTATAAGAAGTGGGAACTTTCAAAGACATATATATATATTTTGATAAAGAGTTAGATTGCTTTTCTCGCATAAATTAAGGAGTGTGTTGTTTTTCATGGGTTCACTTTCTTGTGTTTTGGTAACCACATTAGGATTGAACATGTCTTCCCAATCACAACACCTAGTAAAGATATATGGATTTGATAGATGTTTTTCCTTCCCTTCATGGACCAATTTATTGATCTCTTTGCAAAGTATTTCAAATTTCTTCATCTTCTTATCCATTTTCTTATTCCAAGACTGCAAAATGAAAATATAGTTTTTAATTAAATTAAGATATTCTGATTTTATGTATGTCTCACCTTTTCTTCCTTTGTTTCTTTTGGTGGTAGGTAAGATGATATTCCAGATAGCTGAAGTGGGGTCATATAAAAGTCGACCAGCTCTTGCGTGTGTGTTCCGAATGGCATTTGCAAACTCAAATGTGAATACGTATCATCATCATCATCATCAAATTCGTCTTCGGCATTGTGATCGGCATTATCTGATTCTGTTTCACTCCCCCCATCTGCCCCTGACATATGTTAATGTATCATTAAAAGAAATACAAATCCCATAAGCGTTTATGTATGAAACTGGTAAAAAAATATAGCTAAGCGTTTAATACATTCAGCTTCTTTAGGAATTTCAGCTTCTTTTGGATGCACCACATGAGCTTCAAGTGAGACAACTGTGAAGCAATAAGTGTGAGCGTGTGGAAAGCGTTTATGTATGAAACTGGTAAAAAAAAATAAGCTAAGCGTTTAATACCTTCAGCTTCTTTTGCAACTGTTTCTGCATGTTTATTAGCAGAAGGAATATCAACTGTATTATCAGCAGCAGCTTCAGGAATTATCTTGTCACCGGTGGCTGTAATCTTACCAGCAGCTGCAATTTCACCAGCAGCTGCAACATCATCTTTACCAGCATCAGCAGTATCACTTGCAGTTTCAACATTAGCTTCAACATCATTCTCATATGCAGAAACATCATCTAAAGGACGTCAATTATTATACAAGTATTTCTCCATCCTTGCAAGAGTTGTTGTTGTTATGTAGTTGACTGCAGGTGTTGTGACCGGAGACCCAAATGGACCATATTTCTTCTGGTACTCATGTGTGTAAAGCATTGTAAGGAAGGTGATTGGACCGTTGTATTGTGCATTGACATCTTTCCATTCTTTCTTTGTCATATTTAGGTTTTCAATTACATAGCTGCACCAGTCCATATGGAATATCTGAGATTTTATTGATTGCGTGATGAATCGTTGGTTGACTATTGTTGATTTTGTTATAAATCCTATACATGTGTTGAACAACACAAGAAAATTAATTTTAAACATGTCACCAACTCCTTGATCAGCCAACAATTTCTGTCTCACATGCTTTATACTTATTTTTGGAGTCGTGAATTGGTTCTTGAACAGATCTGTAATTACATCATCCCCCAACCTTGGTCTACTCCTGTCTAAAACGGGTATCTTACTAATTGGTACACCCAACACCTCATGGACTTTTGTTGCTGTTATCTTAATAACACCACTGCCAATGTTCAATTCATAAACCGGTGATCATAGTTCATCAGCAACCAATGCCCTAAGATTGATGGAGTTTGATTAATTTGCAGGTTTAATATTGAACCAAATCCCATTTCGTTCAAACAATCTTTGTTTTCAGAGCTAATTTCAGCCACTACTTCGACAATGTTAAATGGTGCACATCTGAGCCACAACTTTCTATCTATAAATTCAACAAAAGGATTCCTTTGTACCCTCTCAGCTGGCTTCTTTTCTTTAACAACCTTCCTTTTTTTAACAACCTTCTTTTCTTTTAACAACTTTATTCGCTGGTTTTTGGAAGTCTGAATCCGAACTACTCTCTTCCACCTCTTTCCTCTTATTTGATAAAAATTTGTTGATTGGAACTTCAAAGTCCGAATCAGAGTTTGCTTCAACATGTTTTGTCTTAATTTTTTTGACTCCGACATCAACTTGTTTTGTTTCATCCTTTCGCTTAACTGATCACACATAAAACACTCATCAGACGCCTAACACTATATGCAGAACCAGTTCTTCAGTTATAAAAAAGAAGCTTACCAAACGCTCATCAAACGCACAAGGCCAGTTAAAGAACATGTCATTCAGTTATTACAAACGCCTAACACTATATGCAGAACCAGTTCTTCAGTTATAAAAAAGAAGCTTACAAAACGCTCATCAAACGCACAAGGCCAGTTATTTAACATGTAATTCAGTTATCACAAACGCTTAACACTATATGCAGAACCAGTTCTTCAGTTATAAATAAAAAGCTTACAAAACTCTCATCAAACACACAAGGTCAGTTAAAGAACATGTTATTCAGTTATCACAAACGCTCATCAGACGCCCAACACTATATGCAGAACCAGTTCTTCAGTAATAAAAAAAAAGCTTACCAAATGCTCATCAAACGCACAAGGTCAGTTAAAGAACATGTTATTCAGTTATCACAAACGCTCATCAAACGCATAACATTATATGCAAAACCAGTTCTTCAGTTATAAAAAAAAAATCTTACAAAACGCTCATCAAATGCACAAGGCCAGTTATTTAACACTTGGTATACAAATATGGTGAAATAAACCCAAACGCTTTTCATACGCTTACGAACAGATGTTAATTAACAACGTAATAACCAATAACTAAAAACAAATAATACAATTTAACATAAAATTAAACGATTACATCCACTGATTGTTGTCAAACGCTCATGAAACAACTGTTATAATGCTCTCTAAAACCTAAATCGATTACAGGAATAATAAAAAAACACCTGATTTATTAATAATCTGAGTTTTATCTTGTTTATGCTTTGATCTTCGTTATTTCATTAAAGCATGTGAGTTAGGGTTCTTTGTTTTATCCATCTTCGTTACGATTGAATGTAGTGTGATTCACTTGCTTCGCCGTCGGAACAGTTAATAGTTTTAGTTGATTGAATTAGTACACTTTCGTCGCCGAGATTAATTTATGGTAACCGCTCTCTTAAGTGAGAGTGATTTTAGGGAGAATAATTGACGATGTTACTATTTTTGAAGAAAGGTGCGCGTGTTTTAAAAAATTAATTAGACGCTTGATTGTGTCGCGTACTGTTTGTACGATAAGAAATTAATGTACGATTACCGCATTTATATATATATATATATATATAAAATCATGTGAGAACTATTTTGAAAGTGAGAAATTTGAGAACCATTTTCAGCCAAAAAAAAAATTCTAGATAAAAAAATTATAAACCAAAACAAAACACGAAAATAAAAAAAAGTAAAAAAACCAAATTTTTTTATTTTCATTCCAGTTTCGTAAAAAAATAAATAAAATTAAAAAAATATCGGTTTAGCAAAATTATACATATATGTATAATATGTATTTTTTAATTTTATAAAAGTTATTTTTTATACACATGTGCAATTAAGATAAATGATAATGTATATATGTGTACATTATGTAAATTGATATTAAATAAAAATATACATATGTGTATAATTAGTTTTTTTATAATGAAACCAGGATGAAAATTTTTGCTTTTTTTACTTTTTAAAATTTTCATTTTTTATTATATAAATTTTTTTATAATTTTTTAAGGAAGTTTCTTGTGACTTAAAAAGGTTCTCAATTCCTAAAGAGTTCTCTTAGGGTCCTCACCCTATATATATATATATATATATATATATATATATATATATATGATTTCAATTAAGAACCAAACTCAGTTTTAAGAACTTGATAATTCAATACTTGGTCTATATTAATCCACGTCATCTAATTAATTTTATATAAGAAGGATAATTTGGTCCATCTAACATCAGTTTTCTTTCTCTCTCCATGATCATGTCATCCCCTATCTTTATTTAATTATTTTCTCTCTCCATTTATATCATCCATCTTCATCTAATTTTTCTTTTCAAATTAAAATACTCTCTAGAAAAAAAATTTAGTTAATGAATTTGAATGTGGGTTTTATTTATAAAGGCATGGATGAGATATTTAGTATTTTTATTATAATAATATGGATCTTATTACAATAATATGAAAAACGTAAATGGTTTTTTGTTAGTGTCTAGACATATTTGTAAATTTCATTAAATTAAATTTCTTTTAGGTAAAATAAGATTACTTACAGTATCTTTGAAAAATAAATAGGTTTAATGTACCTAATGCTCATTACACGTAATCTAATATTACCATCGTGTTACATTATATTTTTATGTATTAATAATAAGTTTTACATTTATAATAAACTACAATTTCACATTCGGTTTAAAACAATTATCAATTTTTATAGAATCAAAAAAAAAAATTCATTATTTAAAAGTTATTTATTATTGAATGCTATAATAGAATTATCTTATAAAAGCATATTACGCAACAAAAATATGTAATTTATGTATTTGTGTATTGTACTTGTATAATCTCTTTAATTTTGGAGAATTTGAGTAATTTGCGTATCTTTGTGTACTTTATGTATTTTGTGTAATATATGTAATTTGTGCATTTCATAGTTGACTAATTAATATAATTTAGGTAATTTGTGTAATTAGTGTTGATTTAATTTGAATAATTTGTGTAATTGGTATATATGTAACTTGTGTAACTTATGCCATTTATGAATTGTGTAGTAATTTGAGTAATTTGTGTAGTTTACGTATTTTTAAACTCGTAGCCTAACGATTTTTGAAGCTTTTACCGAAAGATTCATGTAATAATTGTTTGTAAAAAAAGTCTAGTTATTAAACAAATTCGTTTATTATAAAAAAATGATATGATGTGACCTTTGTAAAAAGATGGTGTAAGAATTGTTTCATAAATGCCCTTTTATAATTTAACATAATTTTTTCTCTCACCTCTCTCATTTTTATATTATGGTTTAATCTCAACCAGAAATCCAATACTTATTTAATTGAATATGTGGTCAGAATTGGTTCTCAAAGTTCTTACAACTCAATAAATTCTTAAAATATTCTTCTCCTATATATATATATATATATATATGATTGATTTCTTTTGAGAACCGCTTTGAGTTTTAAGAACTCGAAAGAACCCAGCGTAACAACTTTTTTTTATGAATTTTTTTTACACATGTGTAATACGTAAGTGTAAGTAATGTACAAAAAATTAACATGATTTTGTACACACCGAATCGACTTTTTTACACATGTGTAACTAAAGTTTAAACTTGTATAATCAACAAAAATCTTTATTATCTCTCCTGATTCATTTTTTAATCAAATTTAACTCAGCCACATATTCTAACTCATTTAATTAAATATGTGGTTCAAAATTGAGTTATTAAAGTTCTTATAACTCATCAAGTTCTCAAAATATCCCTCCCCTATATATATATATATATATATATATATATATATATATATAGGGATATATATATATATATATATAGGGGAGAGATATTTTGAAAACCGTGTTGAGTTGTAAGAACTTTAAGAACTCAAATTTGGACCACACATTTAATTAAATGATATGAAATATGTGGCTGAGATTAAATGTAATTAAAAAATGAAGCAGGAGAGAGAGTAAGTATTTTTGACGATTACACAAGTTTAACTGTTAGTTACACACGTGTAATAAGTCGATTCGGTGTGTAAAAAAATACCATAATTTTTTGTACATCACTTACGTATTACACATGTGTAAAAAAATTCAAAAAAAAATTGTTACGTTGAGTTCTTTCGAGTTCTTAAAACTCAAAGCGGTTCTCAAAAGAAATCAATCATATATATATATATATATATATATATATATATATATATATATATGGTGATGATCCTAAGAGAACTTTTTGAAATTGAGAAATTTGAAAACTATTTTGAGCTAAAAAAACCTCTTAAAAATATTATAAAAAAAATTATAAAACGAAAAAAATAGCGAAACTTTTAAAAAAGTACAAAAACCAAAAAAAAATATTTTTCATCCGGGTTTCATAAGAAAAGAAAAGAAAAAAACCTAATTATACACATATGTATATTTGTATTTAATCTCGATTTACATAATATACACATATTTATATTATCATTTATCTTAATTGTACATATGTGTATAAAGAATAACATGTATACAATTAATAAAAATAAGTATTATACATATGTGTATAATTTTCTAAACCGATATTTAAAAAAAAGTTAATGAAACCGGGATGAAAAATAAATTTTTTTGGTTTTTTAACTTTTTTTTATTTTCACATTTTTTTTGTTTAATGAATTTTTTTATTTTTTTTAAAATAGTTCTTTTGTGGTCCAAACTGATTCTCAATTCTCAAAGTTCTGAATTTCAAAATGGTTCTCACATGATCCTAATCTTATACATAGATACATACATACATCTATATATATATATATATATATCGTTGGGATCAAATATATATGGAATTAACGTGCTAATAATTATGAGAATCAAGTAGATTAATTATATATACACGTGGAGTAATTATGTAATTATATCATAGTGTAATTACATAATTACTCTCCTTAATTCTCACATTGAGCACTCTAATTTAATTTGTACGTCAACTTTACCCTGCATATATATATATATAGATAAAGGATCCGATACAATAATAATTTATCGTACAATAGGTACGCAACACTTTAAAACATTGATTTTCAATAGTCACCCTAACCATAAAATCCTACTACGCGAGTCGGTCTTCGTTCACCTCTGCTCCCATCGATTCCGTCCACCTTAACCATCATTAAGGCCCCGTTCACGGTGCCTTACTTTGGTGTTGGATTTACTCATAAACACTGTTCTAAATATTAGAGTTAATAAAAACTTTCGCAGAATAATAGAACTTCAATCATTCATTACAAAACATTCAACTTGGCTTTAAAAAATAACATAAATTAGTTTATTAAAACATCATGACAAATCTTCTCTAGATGCCAACCCTTCTGATCATGCCATGTGTCCCTCTCTCAAGCCAACTGCTACAATCTATTCACATGTGTGCATACTAAAAGCTAGCTACACTGAGTGTGTTCTAGTTAAAACTGGTAACATACAATACATTCACATACTTAATTATACGTATCCAAACATACATATTAGTTACATAACTTGTTCATTCATTCTTTCGTACATACATAAGTATACACCTTCTTTCTTTCTTTCATACATTAATATTTAATCATACTTTACATACTTATACGTTTTAAAGAGCATTACGCCCTACTTCCTCGAGTATTATTAGGGCTCGGTCCCTTTCTTCCTCGAATATTATTAGGGTTCGGTCCCTTCTTCCTCGAGTATTATTGGGCTTGGTCCTCTTTTTCCTCGGATATTATTAGGGTCCGGTCCCTTCTTCCTCGAGTATTATTGGCTCAGTCCCTTCTTCCTCGAATATTATTAAGGTCTGGTCTCTTTTTCTTCGAGTATTATTAGGGTCCGGTCCCCTTCTTCCTGTGCGTAAGGCCTCGTTCCCGGTGCCCTACTTTGGCATTTGATTTACTAATAAACACAATTCTAAATATCAGAGTTAATTAAAAACTTTCACAGAATAATAAAACTTCAATCATTCGTTACAAAACATTCAAACTTGTCTTTAAAATCAAACATAACATAGAACATCTTATTTAATATCATGACAAATCTTTCTGCAGATGTCAGCTACTTTAGATCTTGCCATGTGTCTCCCTCAATCTAACTACTTTAGTCTGTTAACCTGCGTGCATATTAAAAGTCAGCTACGCTGAGTGAGTTCTAGTTAAAGCAGGTAACATACAATACATTCAAATACTTACTTATTCGTATCCATAGATACATATTACTTACTTAACTTTCTTATCTTTCTTTCGTACATACATAAGTATATACTTTCTTTCTTTCTTTTATTCTTTCTTTCTTTCATACTTTCATAATTTATCTTGCTTTACATGCATACTTATACGTTTTAAAGAGTTTTTCGCCCTATAACCTCACATATATTATTAAGGTTTGCCACCCTTAAAGAACCTTTCACCCTATAACCTCACAGATATTATTAGGGTCTGCCACCTTCCTTCACAGATATTAGTAAGGGTTTGCCACCCTCCTTCATAGATATTATTAGGGTCTGCCACCCTCTTACCGTCAATTCATACATACATTCCTTTTCTTTTGTATTTATATACTTTCATACATACTCTTAATCTTTTCTACATCATTCATATATCATACATAACTAATCACATCATTCATAAACATTCGTATGTCATACATACATCATTCATAAACATATACATAGCATACACTTACCACTTAAGGTAAGTGTATTAACTAATCACACCGAGTATGCACACAACCCCGAAAACATAACAAGGAAGTTGGGCTAGAAACTCACCTGAGCTCGGTTTCTTTCCAAGTTAATGGTAACTCCTCTCTTTAACTGGGCACGGCTAACTGTATAACAATTACACGTATCAATTAACTATCACTACCCATATCATATTTATAGTTCAATATAACCTTCAACGAACGGGGGTCGGGGGCAACGCCCATGGCAACAAGGTTCTAGGGGCGGCATCCCCTAGCGGGGGTTCAAGGGGCAGAGCCCTTGGTTGGGGTTAAGCTGCCAGGTAAACTTAGAAAAATTTTATTTTCATTAACAGTCATTTACTAAAAGTTCATCAGATATTCTACGTCTTAATTAATCTAATCGAATTCTCAGTTCTAGTCGAATGACCATTTCTAATCGAATGAGCCTTCTATTAGAATGGCAGATTCTATTCGAATGGTAGACTTTATTCGAATGTACCTGCTATTCGAATGGCAGATTCTATTCGAATGAACCTTCTATTCGAATGGCAGATTCTATTCGAATGAAACCTCAGTTCGAATCAAACTCCCATTCGAATGGACCCTCAATTCTAATCAACCCTCTATTCGAATGAACCCTTCATTCGAATCAACCTGACCCTTTTATCGATTCAAATGGTATATTCACCTCTTTCCTTCTTTCATCTCTTTTCTAATCTAATGCTTTCCATTTGAATGCTTGCTTTTCATTTGAATATACCCAATGTAAGGTATTAACACCTTTATCATCATTATTACCTCATATATTAACGCATGTTCTCATTTTTCAGTGTCGTATCATCTCCTAAACATTTTTCCTTTCTATCTTAGACCAAGATATAGCTTACTTATCAATAAAGTTTACACCTTTATTGATTTCAAACTTGTTTAAGCTAGATCTAGGGTTATTATATGAACCGTTTATACTAACAAGTTCATTAAGTCCACTTTTAACATCAAGTTTATATATTTATGGCATAAAATACCCGATTTGCCTTAGTGCCAAGTCTTACGACAAACCGTTCTTTTAAAACACAATCTTTATACATAAAACGTACCTTTTGACCTATGTTAAGCTATAGGTTAGCTTCTTGTATAGCTACGGACTTGTTCTTGCTTGCTCAACTAAAGATCTAAATAAATCTAAGCTTGGTTCTTGGATTTCGAATCTCAGCCATAAGGTTGAGAGTGTTTGTGTGTGTTTTGAGTGTGTAAGGCGGCTTATGGATAAGAATGAGAGATTTTAGGGTTTTAGGGAGGTTTAAGAAGTATTTATACTCTCTTATGCCCATGGACCTAAGGCCCATCTTCATCCATTATTCCATATTTCATTAATCAAACCCACACTCTATTATTTTATTTAAATTAATTAAATATTATCACACTTTTAAACAAACACATTTCCTTTTATTTATTATCAAAATAGGATGTTACACCATGCATCCCTATCATACTTTTCTTTACACTTTCATACATACTCTTAATCATTCATATAACATACATATATCATTCATGCATCATACATATAAAACTCACCTTTCCTGGCGATACATACAATATCCGAAGATAATTCACGTACCGAAAAGCATTCATTTATAACCTCAATCACATAAATCACATAAGGCATACACTTACCAATTAAGGTAAGTGTATTAACTAATCATATCGAGTATGCACACATTCCCGAAAATATAACAAGGAAATGGGGCTAGAAACTCACCTGTAAGCGATTCCTTTTTGAAATTACAGTTATGCCCCTCTTGAGCTGTGCACGGCTAATTGTGTATTAATCATAGTATCAATTAACTACTTCTAGCTATACCATACTTCTAAGTTATTATAGCCCCTAGCTACGGGGGTCCGGGGGCAGCGCCCCTAGCAGTGGGGTTCTAGGGGCGGCAGTCCCTATCAGGGTCCAAGGGGCAGAGCCCCTGGCTGGGGTCAATGAAAAATTTTATTTTCATTAATAAGTCTTTACTAAAAATCTCAACAGAAAATTGAAGTTCAATTATTTAATCAAATCAAATCTTCATTTTAAACGTTACCGTTCATTATTAATTATTTACTTATCTTTAGCTCATATATCGTTTAAGTCCATGCCTATCGTTTACGTACGTATACGCTGTCTATTTTTCGTTTATTTTATAAAATCATTTAATCGTATAAGTTCACTGGCAGGCGTATAAGTCCTTCTTCCGCCGTATAAGTACATCTGGCACATAAGTCCTTGTTGGCGTGTAAGTTCTTTAGCGTATAAGTCATGCATGCATATAAGTTGCATATACATTTATATACATACACGTTGGTCACACTTATACGTTACTCATATATACACGCTGGTCATACTTATACGTTACTCATACATACACGGCGTAGCTGCTTATACGTTGCTTATACTTATATGACTGTGTCATACATATACGGCGTACTCATACATATGCACTACATACTTACACGCTGCCCACACTTATACAGCGTTATTCATGCATTTTTAAGGTTTTTCTTCGATTTCGGGGCCGTCAGCCGCCGTTAACCACCATGGTTGGTCAGGATTCGATCGTTTATGACTTAGGTAGCTTCGGGGTGTCCGGATCTGAGCTAACGTGGTCCTTAAGCTCGTTTTTGGTTGATTAAACACCCGAATAAGCTAGATCTAGATCCAAACTCCAATATCATGCTAAGAATAGCTAGGATTTCCGGTGGCTCATACGGTATCACGGGGCTGCGGTGTCGGGTTCTAGTATGTTGGGTAAGCTGAGATAAATGATTTCTTACCTTCGGTTGGTCTCAGATCGTTGAATATAATAGAGTAGAGAGTGTTTGGCTTAAGTGTGTGTTTTTAATGGTGTCGACTAAGATGTAAAATGGATGGAGATTGAAAGAACTAGGGTTTAATGGGTATTTATACTCCTTAAGCCCATGGACCTTAGGCCCATCTTCATCTTAGTCCACCATCCTTTTATCTTTATTATATTATTATCTTGTAACTTAAAATAATTCCTCCGACATAAATAATATATTTTATTATTACTCTAGAGATTTCGGGATGTTACACATCACTATTCAACAATTCGTCACGTTCAATGATTCCGTTCACCATTGTGACAATCATCTACCGTCGTGAACACCATCTTCTTCCGTCACGACCATCAGTCGTGTTCACAAGTCAATTGATCAAATTGACCAATTGAAATTGAAATTGAAATTATTGAACCTAGTTGATAAATTAACCTTGAAATTGATCCAATTAATGTACGTTAAGCGATTATTTTATGTTAACTTACCCTTATATATATATATAGAGAGAGAGAGGGTTTGGATCAAATACAAATGAAATTGACGTGCTAATTGCTAAACATGAGAATCAAGTAGAGTAATTATATATACAAGTAGAGTACTTATTTAATTACTCTACTTGTTTATATAATTACTCTATTCGATACTCACGTTTAGCACGTTAATTTCATTTGTACGTTAACTTCCCATATATATATATATATGATTGGAATCATATGAGAACCATTTTGAAATTGAGAACTTTGAGAACCATTGTATACCACAAAAAAACTCTTTAAGAAATTAACAAAATATAAAACAAAAAAACGCGAAAATAAAAAAAGTGAAAAAACCAAAAAATTATTTTTCCCTGTTTCATAAAAAAACAAAAAAATATATATCGATTTAGCAAAATTATACATATATGTATAATACTTATTTTTAAATTTTATACATTTTATTCATTTATACATATATGTACAATTAAGATAAATGATAATGTACATATGTGTACATTATGTAAATCGAGATTAAATAAAAAAATACATATGTGTAAAACTTGTTTTTTCTATTTAATGAAACCGAGAAGAAAAATAAAAATTTTTGGTTTTTTTTTTACTTTCTAAAAATTTTTGTTTTTTTCGTTTTTATATTTTTTTAAAGTATTTTTAATGGGTTTTTTGTGAGCCAAAATGGTTCTCAAAGTTCTCAATTTTAAAAAGTTCTCCTAGGATCCCCACCATATATATATATATATATATATATATATAGAGAGAGAGAGAGAGGGAGAGAGAATCATGAGAGAACTCCTCCTTAAAGAGAGATCTATACAACTATTAATGAAGTATTTTTAAATTAATAAAAAAATATTTTTAATTTTTTTTCTTTCATTCTATTTTATGTTGTTATTTTTCACAACAAAAAGAAACATGAAAATTAAAAAAATAAACTCATTGTAATGCATATATGCAATACATCAACTTTTTTATAATGCATATGTGTAATATTGTGTATTTTAATATTTAAAATAGTGTTGAATAGCATATATATACAGTTGTTTGTATTGTATATTTGCAATAGTGTTATATTATATACAAAAATAAAAAAATCGTTATAGTGCGTATATGCATTAGTGTTGTATTACATATATGTGATATTGTGTTTTGCATACAATTGTTAGTGTTGTATTTTCATATATTTAATTGTGTGTATTAGATAATAAAATATTATTTTATATATGCAACACACATTAATGCACATATTCATTACTTTTTTCTTTATTTATTTATTTATTTATTTAGGAACATTACCATCTTATTAGAATGAAAAAAAATCACAAAATATTATTTTTAAAAAAAGTTAAAAATAATTATTTACTAGTTCTATAGTTCTCTCTTTAAAAGAAGTTCACTCTAGATCTCACCCATATATATATATATATATATATATAGAACAAGCAACTTTTTTTACCTATTTTACCTCATGTCTCAAGTGAGCTTAGAACCTACAAACGTTTGGTTGTAAGACACTTTACCACTAGACCAAGTTAGTGGTTATAGTTTTTTAGATAACCCACAGTAATTTTGGTCCATGTAGTTTTTATTTTTAAATTTATAATTCTATTAAAATATATATTTCAAAAAATATTTAAATATTAGGAGATATAAAAAATAAAATTGTTATAAAAGTTATTTGATTAAATTAATTGTTAAGGGAGGTGATCATGTGGTGGTTTGTGGATCAGTGCGTGTTTGTTGTTGTGAAAAAAATGAAGGTTTTTGAGAAAAGTTTGGAATATAATATGACGCTGATGTGACGGTTTGTAGATGTTTGTTGTTGTGGATGCTCGGCAATTTGCACAACTACGTACATGAATAGTTATTGGTCTACCTTGTCAACCTAAATTCTTCACGCCTCGATGTTAAGCTTGAAGACTATTTCTTTAGGCCTCGATGTTAAGGTTGAAGACAATTTCTTCTTTAGCATTCTTCGAGTAGTAGTTGATAAATTCATAAATTGCTAATAATAATGCTAATAATATATCAATCATGCTCTTTGTCATCTCAAATATTCTAAAAGGGTGTAATTTTAAGCATGGAACCTTCTGTGTTTTATTTGATTAACTAACATGTCATTGTGAGTGAAAGGTACAACGTACCACTTTATAATTGCATGAGTTGCAACGTGTCACTATTTGATGCAAGTCGTCAAGTAATTGTAATAAATTTGTGTACGAAGATTTGGTTAGGGCTCTTGGTTCATAAAATCCTAAGTGGAAAACCCAAACTTTTCTCTGATGGACTGAACACATCATTAAGAGTGAAAGATGCAACGTGCCACTCTATGATTGCACAAGTTGCAACGTGGCACTCTTTGATTGCTTGTGACAAGTCATCAATTGGTTGTAATAAATTTATATAAAGAAATTTAGTTAGGGCCCTTGCCCAATTTGTAAAATCCAAGGTAGAAAATCCAGGTTTTTTTTCCTTTATTAATTGAACACGCCCATTGTTTGTAAAAGGTGCAACGTGCCACTCTATGATTGGTCGAGTTGCAATGTCTCACTCTTTTGATGCCCGTGTTGACTCTACAGGTTGCTGTAATATAGAGAGTCTACATGGAAAGGATCTTAATCGAATTGTAACGTGTCACTCTTTGATTGCCCCGTGACAAGTCATCAATTGGTTGTAATAAATTTATGTGTAGGGAGAATTAGTTAGGACCCTTTGTTAGTAAAATCGAAGGTTGAAAATCCTTCTTTGAAGAATTAAATGCGTCTTTGTGAGTGAAACGTGCGATGTGCCACTCAATGAATGCATAAGTTGCTACGAGGCATAATATGATTGCATGTGATAAGTCATCAATTGGTTCTAATAAATTAAGGTAGGAAGATTTAGTTTGGACCCTTGGTTCGTAAAATCCAAGGTGGAAATTTCAGGCTTTTCTTAAATTGATTGAATGTGTTATTTGTGAAAGGTGCAATGTGCCACTCTGTGAGTGGACGAGCTGCTACATGTCACTACTTTCTTGCCCGTGGTGACTCAACAGGTTGTTGCAATAAAGAGAGTCTGCGTGGAAAGGATCGTAAGTAAGTTGTTTTAGGTATAAAAGCATGAAACAAGGATGCCTAAAGATATAAAACGATTTGAGTCTAGAGCAACACATAGAGCAACACGTACAATGATCAATTGAATTACTTGGATCTACAAAAATCAGAGAAACATAAATGGAGATCCAATTTAACGCCTGAAATTTGGTTTGTGTAAAACTCCATGGTTACTCTTGGTGGCGAGGCATCATTTACAATGAATCACATGTATCAACGGTAGGTCTAGATCCACTTTGGAATAAAAAGGAATGCCTTTTATTTTATGTTTTTGACTATAATTGCTATCGTTTATAATTAAGATTGTTTCTTTACCTACATGATGCTAAGAAAATCGAATCTTTGAAAAGTTTGATGATTTGCATTTTGTCGAGAAAGAAAATGGTTGGTCTATTGGGTTTAAACCAAGGTTAATTATGTAATCCCTCACTCAATACGTCACGTATAGCATGTTGGAAATTCATTATAAGATGAATGAATATTTTATTTATTATTTAGTGAAATAATTAATAAAACTCTTAATATGGTGAATTAAAAATAAACTCGTGAGTAGAGTATTTATGTCACTTTTATTAGAGTTTATGTCTCAAATTAAGTGAGACTTTTCACTCATTCATGTCTCTTGTATAAACTTTTATAAAGTGAAGAAGAGAATATTTTGGAACAAAAAAGATGATCATCAAGAAGAAGCCTTTGTATATTTCTTTCAAGAAATATTAGAGATGAAAAACTCTCTAAACTTCATCTTTATATTATCAAGTTCAAGAACACTAAAGTATCTGGTGTAGCCTCTGGCGCGTAGCCTTTCCCGACAGTACATACGGCTTTGGTTGTTATACACTGGGAGACTGACGCTTTGTCTTATGTAGAGGCGCGAAATCTGTTTTTAGATTGTAGGACATGGGTCACTGAATAAATCACTTTGTGCTAGTGTGAATTCCAAGAGTTTGAGTGTTAATCTAGTTGACTTTATCTCAACATAATAGTGATTGTAGACCAGTAGCGTTCATCTTGTTGGTAATAAATGTATTTATCAAAATGATTCGGATTAAGATTTATAAGTCAATGGTGAAGCCTTGAAGATCAAAGGCAAAAGATTTATGTTCCTTAAATGAATGAAAAAAATTTATTTTTGTTCTATATACAATAACTTGTGAGACTTTCCTGAATATTAAGGTTTCGTGATTGTGAATAAGTCTCTTAATTATGTCTAAACAAAGGGTTGAGTGTTTCAAAGTGATATTGTAATGGCTATGAAGGATTAGAATGAAGCATCTTCTGTTCACATGCTAAAGTATTGTAGCCTAAAGCATGCTAGACTAATACTTGTTAATTATGGTGCTTTATGGAGACTAATTAACGTGAAATTCTTCTGTTCACATGCTAAAGTATTGTAGTCTAAAGCATGCTAGACTAATACTTGTTAATTATGGTGCTTTATGGAGACTAATTAACGTGAAATTTTGAAGCATCAACAACACAAGAATTGTGTATACACAAATTTAAAGAAATTTTCATTCAATATAAGGTAACAATGTAACTTATGAGGATCTTGAGAAGACCTCAACTTTCTAGGGTTGCCTTAAAGAGTGATTTAGAATCCTTCTAAGTTGGTGATGTTTGATAACAAACTTTTTACAAGTGTTATTTATTAGTAAGCAACGATAAACTTATTGATACAAAGACATGATCTTGTTCAAATCATGAGTGTCAAGTTGTCTTTATAAGTAAAGTTAAACAAACTATATCAAAATGTAAGAAATGTGGGGGAAAGTCATTTAAGAAACTACTATTTAAAAGTGTGTAGAAATGGTAATTGATATGATTTATCAAACTTGTGTAGAAAGGAAGAACCTTTCTTTACCCCATTATGCTATCCAATAGAACTTAAATGTGGAGGTGTCTTGCATTTGAATTTGAAAGGTTTAGTAATGAGGATTATTGTAATCCAATCTAACATAGCAAACACACGACTTAGAGGAGGACAAAAAGGTCGTAGTGCATAATGGAGATGTGTTTGCCTTAATGATAAGTGTATCCTACAAGACAAATATTATAACCAGATTCAGGTGGCCACTGAGGTTATAGTCTTAGAAATTTGACACTAGGCAAAATTAACTTGTAAGTTAAGAACACATCATGACAACTGATCTCAACTACGCAAGTTATCTGTAGTGAGTTGACAAAGTCAAAAATAATATTATGGATCCAACAACCTAAGGGTTTAATAGAGATCAAGTTGTGGAATGAGACTAAAGCCCATGAAAAATGGCATATAAAGGAAACCTAACTTAGTTAACTGGAGATCCCAAGATCTAAGTTCAATAGGACAACCTAATTATATATCTAAGGGTGGTCACTGTGGGGGAGTAGCTTATGTATAAGCTGATATATATATCCTCCTAAATTATAAGAGGAGTTTAATTACTTCCTAGTCCATTCCTATAACAACAGTGACATGTTGTGAGGCTAAGCATAATATATGGTTAATGGTTTGTGTAAATCATTATAACCTTAATGTTTTTAATGATTTGTGGATAATCACCTATGTGAAAGAGAAGTGGGGTCGCTTCTAATAAAATTGTGGGGTGCGCAATTCCTAGAGCTTTCACAGAACCAGGCTAGTGTTCCAGGACCATAATGGACACGACAATGAGGGGATGTGCTCGGCTAGGGAGAGTATTGTGTGAAGTTTATTGTCGTCTACACAAAAGGGGGTTTGTTCAAGGACATTGCGTCTACTAACCGATAGGAGACTAAGTATACTTCACAAAGGAAGGTCCAAAGCTAACACCTACTTATCCTGCAATACTTAACTTTCGAGGTTTCATTAGATATTTTATGTGTTTTGATCAATCTCCATTCATGTGGGGGATTGTTGGAAATTTATTATAAGATGAATGGATATTTTATTTAATATTTAGTGAAATCATTAATAAAACTCTTAATATGGTGAATTAAAAATAAACTCTTGAGTAGAGTTTTATTTATTTCACTTTTATTAGAGTTTATGTCTCAAATTAAGTGAGACTTTTCACTCATCCATGTCTCTTGTATAAATTTTTACAAGTGAATAAGAGAATTTTTTTTTGGAACAAAAAAGATGATCATCAAGAAGAAGCCTTTGTATATTTCTTTCAAGAAATATTAGAGATGAAAAACTCTCTAAAGTTCATCTTTATATTATCAAGTTCAAGCACACTAAAGTATCTGGTGTAACCTCGGGCGTGTAGCCTTTCCCGGTAGTACATACTGCTTCGGCTGTTGTACCCTGGGAGACAGACGTGTTGTCTTATGTAGAGGCGCGAAATCTGTTTTAAGGGAAGCGTGTTGAACACGTGCCTTAGCCTCAACTGTCAACATTTTGTTTGCTTTTTTGTTGTAGTCAAGGCGCTTAGTCGAAGACCAAATGTGATGAAGACACAAGACAAAGATACTACATGAAGACCTGTTAAACTGCCTGCTAAAGACTTTGGATCATATCAATTTTGAATATAAAAGTTTGTATTTGTTTAGTTTTGTAAACGGTATCATACTAGAATATTTTTCTTTACTAACGAGAGTATCGTTAGTGTTTACTTTATTACTTTATTTTTTAAATAAAAAGTGACCCATGTCCTACATAGCCCTATACATGATGTATAGGGTACGAGTTGACAACTAATTACTAGCAGGTTGTCATTGACCCTATAGGCCATGTATAGGGTCACGTATAGCCCTATTAGTGGCAGATAGAGTACACGATAACGTGCGGGTATCAAATCATTTGTCAACGTGTATCCTATACGCCATGGATAGGGCTATCCGTGATGTATTGAGGCAAAGTTGAATTATTGAGCCGAAAGGCTCCCTCC
The DNA here is from genome assembly GCF_021521415.1 of Bidens hawaiensis. Classification (NCBI taxonomy): domain Eukaryota; kingdom Viridiplantae; phylum Streptophyta; class Magnoliopsida; order Asterales; family Asteraceae; genus Bidens; species Bidens hawaiensis. Next base: position 356,443 of record NW_027493786.1, read on the forward strand.
CTCTCCTTCTCCTTATATAATCTTCTCTCTCTCTCTCTCTCCCTCACACACACACACACACACACACGTTTCACACAAATACACAACCTGACGGAGGAAAAAAAACCCTCATTTTCACGTACTACTTTGACTGTAAAGGGAAAAAAATGTCGTGGTGAGACTCTCTATTTCAGGAGTTGAATGAGGTGTCGAATATTCCCGATTTGAACGAGGAGCTGGGGTTCAGAGAACAACGAGCATATTCTACCTTACAAAATTTGGACCATGTATCGTCATATGTTTATTTAATTTAACAATTATTAGTTAGTTTTAATTAAGATATGTTAACCATATTGTTTGTTAGGAGTATTTCGTATAAGATAGTCACCCTTCGTAGGTGGAGGGAAACAACACAAGGAATTCATACGAAAGTCAACCAGCGTACCGGTCATGGTCAGAACAGCCTTTCGGTCAGCCCTCGTACTAGTTACCTGAAAAACCGTATTACCTTGAAAATTTCCAACTTAAGATTTAGTTAAAAAATGCCAATTCTTAAAGTTAGGGTCTTAAAATGAAAATTATGAAAATTCCAAAATTCTGACCCCTCGTGTAACGGGACATTCATAGGCCCATCGCAATATGCGATGGAAGTTCACAAGCATTTTGCTGACGTATTTTTACCACCCATTGTAGGTAACTAAGTTTAGTAAACAATAGCAAGGATTATAGTCATCATGAAGATAGAAGCTTGCGTTACAAGATGACCCAATTTTGATAATGAAGTCCTTGTAATATAATATACAATGTTTTTGTAAACAAATACTCGGGAATGTAATTCTCGAATAAATTTTCAATGTAAATTAATATTTTATAAAGATAAAAGTCTTCCGCTAAAAGTAACCCATAACTCTGATATATTTACAAAACAAGTACCAATTGATGGTCTTCTTATATATTAGCACCTAATGCAATGAAAGAATTGAAGAAACAGTTGGATGAGCTGTTAGAGAAAGGATTTATACGACCAAGTTCTTCACCATGGGGAGCTCCAATTCTATTTGTTAAAGAGAAAGATAGGTCGATGAGAATGTACGTAGACTATCATGAGCTAAACAAGGTTATAATCAATAACAAATATCAACATCCAAGAATCAATGATCTGTTTGATCAACTACAAAGAGAAAGTTACTTTTCCAAAATTGATCTCAGATCATGATATCATTAGTTGAAAGTACAAGAAGAAGATATACCAAAGATGGCATTCAGATGTAGATACGGACATTATGAGTTCATCGTTATGTTTTTTGGACTCACTAATGCATTGGCGGCTTTCAATGACACGATGAACTGATGTGTTGTAAAACACACTTACTTTCCTTATCATTTTATCATGATTTAATTGATTTTTAGTTTAATAAATAAGAGTTATGGATAGTTTTTGCATGATCTTACAAATATTGAATATTAATTGTAGGTTATGAGTTTTAATGGAGAAAAGAGTAAAGTTTGAAGACTCTAGGGGCCTTTTTGATCAATTTTGAAGACTAAAACTCAAGGCCCGACCCAAGCCCACAAGATTAAAGCCTTACATGATAATATATTAAGTTAATTAACAAGAAAAAAAACCCTAGACCAGCCATCAATCCCGAAATCAGCAGCCACCTAGGAAAAACATAACCCTAAAAGCCCCCATTCAAGAGGAAAAATTCGTTTTTTGCAATTCTTGAGCCAAGGGAAGAAGAAGGAGGTTAAGGACGGTTGTGGACAGCAGCTAGGGACCATATACACTCATAATCTCAGCCATAATATTGAGTAATACATTCGTAAACTTTGTGTTTTTGTTCAAGAACCCTAACTAGTTGATTTGATCTTTTGCTTTGGATTGTTTTGCAAGTAACTTGAAGATTGACTTGTGTTTGATTGTTCTTGAATTTTGAATGAGTTTACTTATGTTTATATTGATGTTTATGATGTTTAACTTAAGTATTAGCTGCTGTCCAAAACCAATGTTAGGCTAAAGTAGTTAGTTCTACCTAGGTTAGATGATTATTGTTAGGTTTTAGTAAGTAGTTTGGATTGTTGATGATCATGGCTTGAATTGTTAATGTAAAGTTTGGTTTAACATTTAATTAGGTTGTGTTTAGTGGCTGTGTTTTGATTAATAATACTCAATTACCTCTTCCTTTGATTGATTGAATCGGTTTTAGTTGATTTTAGCTTGTTTAAACTCTTTACTTTGTGTTTAGAGATTGTTTGCGGGAAGTACAACCGTAGGGTTTAAGTGGGTATATTAATTAGTTAAAATCAGCGGGTAAACACCTTCTTAGAGACCGAGAGGTGATAGGAAGTAAACTCGTCTCATATCTTTTACTTGTTAGGATTAGGATCGCACGAGAGCGTGTTCGGTTCTTGTCGGGTTTGGATTTGTGAGCGATTAGTTGACCTAGTTAAGTTAAACTAAATGGTTCCTCTATCCTTGGTTGCGTAGTATTCTTATCCATTAGGGTAGTGTGTCGGTGAGACTGAGAGGAGAGTCGACATTAGAACACTTTAGCAATTCATTACCCGGTTAGTTTTTAAAATCAATTAAGTGTAGGTTAGGGTTTGTTAGTGAGACCGATAGGTGATCTAGCTTTCTTGAGTGAACCTTAGCTGTGTCATCCTTAGAAACCGGTGTCGTGAGATTCTACAATCCATTAGCTTACTATACCTTCAATAGGAATCTTACCTAGGTAGACGTTGCCTCCATTGATAAATCTTATTCTTAATGTTTCGTCTATTCTTGTTAATTTAAGTCTTTTAAGTTAATTAAAGTAATTTAGGTTAGATAGTTAATAATTAAAAATAATTTAAAATATATTATTCTTAGGTGAGTCTTGGTTAGGCTTAAGTATTAAGTACGTTTTCTCGTGTCCTTGTGTTCGATACTCGGACTTCCTTAGTGCTATACTATTAGTGATCGGTACACTTGCCGGTTTTGTGTGGCTTCTTTAGGATTTTCGTTTAATAAATTTAAAGCTTAGTTATGAGAGCATCATTATACACACATCAAGTTTTTGGCACCGTTGTCGGGGACACGGTTAGAGGCGTATTGAGAACGACCCTAGTTAGAATTTACCTATTGTATTTTCGTATATTTAGATTAGATTAGTATTTTAATTAGTTTAGTTTTAGTTTAATTTTATTTAAGTATTCTATTCTATTTTTGTCTGGTGCCTGTGATCCTTTTCTTTTGAGTGTTCTTTAAAGGAAATATGTTCGGACGACACGTTGGAACGCCATGGTGCAAAATGTGTGGCAGATATCACTAGGTACATTATGCTTATGAGCGAAGGAGGATAGATGTAGAGGCACGAAAAGCTCCATGGGAATCACTTGTGGCAAAGCCTCCTCCATACCAATTTGCATATGATCAAATGGGGAACTTCTTAGGCTATAAAGACTTATCGGGAAATATATTAGAGCCAACCCTAGAATTGGAATCAATGGCGATGTATTATTTGCTATTAGAAAGGATTTGGAATATATTCCACTTTTGAATCCACCTTTCTTTGAAACCCCGAGTGAGATTGAAGATACCGGAATGGAGGAGCAGAGAGTAGAGGAGTATGTTCCCTCTTGGGAGAACGAGTTCATGGGTGAGTTTGGCTAAGAGTCTATGGATTTCACCATGACAGTTGAAGGAGAGTTTGACCCACTTGGCGATTTGAAGTTGCTTGAGGATCTATTGTATAACGAGCCAAGTGCGGGGATCAAGAATGAGCCTTGTGAAGAGAGCCATGAGGTGGTTGGTGAATCAGTCTTTCCACCATTGCACTTTGAATGTGAAAAACCAAAACATGAACCGTACTCAATCTCCATTCGGGACGTGTCGATGATTAAAAAGTTGGCTAAAAGAATAAGGAGGATATCTAGGCTCAGAGATCATGGTGTGGAGAAGAGTTCGTTACTCCCGTTTCACTTTAGGGGATCATTTTCTGGGGAGCCTAAGAGTTGGTGGGCCGAGTTTAATTCATATGGTCGGGCCCATGAGAGTTGTGCAATTGGTTTCTTCCCAACCAATTGTAAGAGGACAGTTTTAAGGAGCATCGATGGGAAGAGGATAAAGGAGAAGCCTCCTGATTGAGGTTTCGGGAGCGAGTCTGGCTGAAGACTATTCAATAAACTTAGCGCTTCCCGGGAGGCAACCCGATAATATCTTTTCTTATTATTTTATTTTCATTTTTATTTCGGAGTTTTGCCGGGTGTTTCTTCTCTTACTTTCAGGTTATTCCTTGGTTGGTTGATGACGGTTGCTGAGCTGGAGTTTTAAACAAGTGTGGTGATGCAATTTTCTTAAGTATTGTCGCTTTCGTTCGTTAGTGATAGCTTGATAGAGAGCACTGGAGTTTTAAGCTTACGTTCAAATAGGAGGGCGAGGAACATGATTCACCTCACATTTGCATGACCACATATGCCAGGGGAGTCTGTTCCATTTTGTTTTTCTTTATGTTTAGTTTTGTCTTTTCCTTGTCTCACATTGAGGACAATATGAAATTTAAGTGTGGGGATGGGGAATTGACGTTTTTATTTTTAAGAAAAATAAAAGAATTTTTATAATAAAAAAAAGTTTTAAAGAAAAATGGCCCTTGAATTTAGTTTTTTTTTTTGCGTTAAAGTGGGAGATGATGATATTTATCGGAAATTGGTTTTTCAAACTACTAATAATATGAGATAAATAAAAGAAAACGCACTTAACTTGGGATGTGTTGGTAGGCTCAGCCTTGAAAATGAAAGGGCAAATTTGATAAAATGGTTAAAACATAAATCTTTTGTGGGTAAAGCGTTTTGTCCGTGGAAGATAAGTAATGAAAGGTCGGGCCATACTCAAGCCTCAAATTTTGGTATGAAAAAGTGGAAATATCATGAGTTTTAAAATTTGAATACGTTATCATATGATGCTTGGGTAGGTTTAACGTTAGAGTATGCCGTGTAGCCTGTGATATAAATCTTAACCTGCTAGTTTAGTGTTTTACACCTAATTGGCGTATGGTTTTATAACCTTAAATCTTGTATTGATGGGATGCTTTGGGTCCGGAGACCATGGGTCTGTATGCAATCTATTCATCTGGGTATTCACAATTCCTAAGTGGGGTTGTGGATATTTAAAATAAAGCCAAAAAGAGCAAACCCTTATAAGTCTTTAAACATGATCACAAAAGTACAAAAGTACAAATACATTACAGATTTGATCATCCACGTTGTTAGCCATGTGGGGTCCCATTGCTCGCGTCTCAATACCAATAAGAAACGGACCACAAGAGACACACTACATGTAAGCCCTACAGATGAAATTTTGCACACTCACCTATGGTGATGGATTCGGTGTATTTCTTGATAACGGGGGTATGTCATGTTGTGGGGAACACTAGCTATTAAATAATTGAACCTTAATCGTATGTAATGGCTGCTTGGTAGACTTTGATTCTTAAGCTTAGGTGGATAAACAATACCCTTGATCGTCTTAACTATTCATGAAAAAAAAATAGAGCAACAAAAGTTTTAATTCTGCTAATTTTGAGGTTTAAGTCAATTTGGGGTGGTCTGGTCCGGTAAAAGCTGAAAATAAGCAGGTCTTAATTGTGTAAACCACTGAGTAATATTATTGTCGGATCTTATTTGTCCCCGTAAAGATTAAGGCATGGGTTTAAGTGGACAACATTATCGGTGATCGTGGTTTTTGCGACTGTATTTTCCGACTGTATTTTCCTATATGTTTTTAAGACTGTATTTAAAAAATTAACCTATATGTTTTTAAGACTGTATTTTCCGATTCTGATCCAACTGCATTAGATTTCTTCAGGGACGAAAAAGACTTAAATGTGGGAACGTTTGATGTGTTGTAAAACGCACTTACTTTCCTTATCGTATTATCATGATTTAATTGCTTTTTGGTTTAATAAATAGGAGTTATGGATAGTTTTTGCATGATCTTACAAATATTGAATATTAATTGTAGGTTATGAGTTTTAATGGAGAAAAGAGTAAAGTTTGAAGATTCTAGGGGCCTTTTTGATCAATTTTGAAGACTAAAACTCAAGGGCCGACCCAAGCCCACAAGATTAAAGCCTTACATGATAATATATTAAGTTAATTAACAAGACAAAAACCCTAGACCAGCCATCAATCCCGAAATCAGCAGCCACCTAGGAAAAACATAACCCTAAAAGCCCCCATTCAAGAGGAAAAATTCGTTTTTTGCAATTCTTGAGCCAAGAGAAGAAGAAGGAGGTTAAGGACGGTTGTGGACAGCAGCTAGGGACCATATACACTCATAATCTCAGCCATAATATTGAGTAATACATTCGTAAACTTTGTGTTTTTGTTCAAGAACCCTAACTAGTTGATTTGATCTTTTGCTTTGGATTGTTTTGCAAGTAACTTGATGATTGACTTGTGTTTGATTGTTCTTGAATTTTGAATGAGTTTACTTATGTTTATATTGATGTTTATGATGTTTAACTTAAGTATTAGCTGCTGTCCAAAACCAATGTTAGGCTAAAGTAGTTAGTTCTACCTAGGTTAGATGATTATTGTTAGGTTTTAGTAAGTAGTTTGGATTGTTGATGATCATGGCTTGAGTTGTTAATGTAAAGTTGGGTTTAACATTTAATTAGGTTGTGTTTAGTGGCTGTGTTTTGATTAATAATACTCAATTACCTATTCCTTTGATTGATTGAATCGGTTTTAGTTGATTTTAGCTTGTTTAAACTCTTTACTTTGTGTTTAGAGATTGTTTGCGGGAAGTACAACCGTAGGGTTTAAGTGGGTATATTAATTAATTAAAATCAGTGGGTAGACACCTTCTTAGAGACCGAGAGGTGATAGGAAGTAAACTCGTCTCATATCTTTTACTTGTTAGGATTAGGATCGTGTGAGAGCGGGTTCGGTTCTTATCGGGTAGATACCTCCGATCGATAACTTATTCGCTTTCCAAAATGATAATATCTTTCTAAAAACTTCTACAATTGGGTCCCAAGATGCAATCAGGTTCATATTACCGCCTACCTATAACCCAAGGTATTTAAATGGCAAGGACGCCATTCGACATCTCAACAACCCCCCCATAACCATCCGCTCCGGCTCCTCAACCTTTATTCCATAAAGGCAGCACTTGGAAAGATTAATTCGTAGGCCCGACACTAAATAAAAGCATTGCAGTATACACCTTAGGTTCACCACATTCTCTTTTTCCAACTCACCCGTGAACTCAACATCATCTGCATACAAAAAGTGAGACACCTTTGGACCACCAAACCCACACCTCCCTTTGTACAACCCAACCCTCTCAGCCCTCTTCATAAAACTAGTAAGTGATTCCATCGACAACACAAAAAGAAAAGGTGAGAGTGGATCTCCTTGACGAAGACCTCTCGAACAATCAAACTCCGGGGTCGGCGAGCCATTTACAAGCACCGACGCCCGACCCCCATTAAGTATGGCTCTAATCCACCTTCTCCATTTACACGGAAAGTTCATATGTTCAAGAACCGCCAACAAAAAATCCCAATTTAATGAGTCGTAAGCCTTTCCAATATCCACTTTAAAAATCATACCGGTTTTGTATGTTTTTTTTTCCACGCCACCAACTCATTTAGGATAAGCGGACCCTCTAGAATACTCATGTTTACCAAGAAAGTCGTTTGTTCCACCGATATCAACTTTCAAATCACTTTTTTAACCGAGTTGCTAGAACTTTAGAAATCACCTTATTTAGGCAGCCAATTAAACTAATCGGCCTGTAATCCCCCAAGTTTATCGGGTCTTTAACCTTGGGAATTAGAGCTAAGAACGAAGCAATAACCTCATAAGATAACCGACCAACCTCGAAGAACTCATCGAACACCTTCATAAATTCAGCTTCAAAACAAGGCCAGCATCTTTTGATAAACTTAAAGTTGAAACCATCCGGGCGGGAGACCGATCACCCTCGCAATCCCAAACCGCCTTTTTGACCTCTAACAAAGAAAACGGTTCTAACAACCCCCTAGCCTCCTCCCCGTTTAGAGAGTTGGCATCAAGGCACAAGACCCGAGGTCTAACCACGAAAGTTTCAGTGAACCTTAACTTAAAAAAATTATACACTTATTCGTTGACCACCGCGGGAATGGATACCCATACATCATCAATCAATAACCTGTGCATGCGATTTGAAGAAAGATTAGCATTCAAGATGCCATGAAAAAAACTAGTGTTATCATCCCCATCTATTGCCCACCTTACCCGTGCCTTTTGCCTCAAGTCACTTTGTTTAACCCCATCTGCTTCCACAATGAAATTTGAGCACTCGAGTCTTTCCCCTATCTCCACATCCGATAATTGTCTCCGTTCAGCCAGGCCAGCCAATTCGACAAGTCTTATATTTTTCTATTCATACTCTCCATTAACACCTCTTTTCTTCACCTCAAGCCACCTTATTATTCTATTTTTCAACCATCTCAATTTGATGGTAAGAGCTAAGTCGGCTGGACCATCAAACCTGAAACGATCACTTTGACCGGCCACAAATTCGAGAAAACCCGGAATTTAGTGTTCACCAAAAAGGGGTGTGGCCGAAATTCGTCGGGACCATGCTAAGAAGCAACGGTTTATGGTCTGAACACCCTTTAGAAAGCACACTTAGAGATGCAAGAGGCCACTTGTCTTTAAAGTCGTTACACACGAGGACCCGGTCGTCTTGCTAAACTTATCACCCCTGTTGGACACGTAAGTAAACCGCCCCCCTCCCATATGGTATTCATCCAGTTCAACGTTTGCGATGAACTGATTAAATGTGTCGGCGTGAGACGCAATAAAATCAGAAGCATTCTGATGGGTCCCGAACGTCATTAAAATCTACCACCATAACACACATACCCAAACATGACCGTCTTTTTTCCAATAAATCCGCCCATAAAGCCTTTCGTTCCACCGGATTGTTAGGCGTGTAAACGTTAATAATGTTCACCCTTCCCCCGTAGGTCTTAATAGACCCGTGATTATAAGGAATCTCCTATTCTTGTACACCCCTATTTTTGCAAAAAAAAAAAAAGTCGGGTCCCAAACACACAACAAACCCCCGATTGACCTTGAGCCTCAACTTTCTCGAACTCAAACACTGTACGACCCCATACCTTATTAACCCGGAAAAACGACGATGATCGCAACTTGGTGTCTTGGATTGCCACAAAATGAACTCCATGACAAATCTTTAACCCACGAATCCAATCCGATTTCCTATCCTCATTTATCCCCCTAATATTGATGGAAAGAATATTCATTGGTTACCTTCCAAGCCACCATCTTCCTCAACCAGTTTTCGCACTAGACCGACATGTTGGACCAAATCGACCCCAATGACATCACCCACATCAATCGTCAGTTGAGCCTCAAGCCTCACATCCCCGTGCTCGACCTCATCATCTTCGTCTTCATTGGGAGGAACCCCAACCCCCCTGTCAACATCATTCTGAACCCTCATCTCAGAACTACTCCTTATATTTTCTCCAATATTATTTTCCAACCCAGCTGCCTTTTCTAACTCACCAGCAGGTTCATCAGGAAAAAGAACTGAGTTTAATGGACCAAGACCAGATTCAGATCGACCCAGGACAAGCAGTGGGCTTTGGGAACCAGGGGTCCTTAATCTCCTGGGCCTCTTACTAGATAGAGTTCCAAGATGAAGGCCCATTTCACCATCAGGCCCATCGACAACATCACCCTCCAACTTCTCACCAGAATTTTGAAATTTGGTGGGCGTATGGCCCCAGACTCATCATTATGACCCTCTCTCATTCACACCACTTTCCCATGCAAAATACCTTCTCGATGTAACTCCTCCACATTGAATCCATATCACCTGAAAGCTGATCATCGTACTCTGGCATTTCTAGTACCTTTTCGCCCTCCTGATCGTGATCCACCTCCATCGGTCTCAGATCCGCACCCGACACATCACCGGTCCTTATATCATTATTAACAGACACATGAATTTCTCCCTCCTCGAGGTCCTCATTACTTCAAGTATCCTCGGAGTTTGAGGTTGTAGACGAGTCAGGTTTTGACACACAACGTTTAGAATGAGGGTACAAAGGGTTAATCTCTTCAGCAACCCATACCGAAAAGACCTTACCCTCACACATCACCTGCACCTGCTCATCAATTCTCGACCAAATCTTCGTAACCACGGACACAACCCCGACGGAGTTATCTACCTCGTCCCAAGAGAAGTCTGACGGCCATGCTATCGAGCCAAATTCCAACCCAATTTTATCGAAAACCTTGGCGTCACGGAGCATGATGGGGCCCCAGAAATACGAAGACAAGCAATCCGGTTTTGTTCCACTTCTACCCCGTTCCACTCCACAACCGAAGATAAATACTTCTCCCAAACGGCCTTCTGCTTCACTACCTTCAACATGTTCTCCTTGCCATCAAAAACTAAAATCACGGATAAACCCCCAACATAAGCTATCCCGGCTCTGATAGCCCCGGCCTCATCGTGCATATCGCGAAGCCGTTTCAAGGAGCCGATGCACTTTACTACTCCAACTGCCGACCTACCGACCCAATCCGACGGGGGATGCTTAACTATCTTCTCCACCGCCACGACCTTTTTTCTCTTTTCCACTCCTTTTAATCCTACCATTGCCGCGTCGGCGTAAGACCGACCAGACTGTACCGTAGCCTTCAGCACCTCCGTGTTACCACCCCTCCGCGTTGGCTGCCCATACGAAGCCACATGCTCAACCCCTCTCACCTAGGTCTTACCGTGTCCTTTATCAAACTTTGCCACCTTCACCCCACGTTAGCCTCTCTAATCTTGACCTGATTCAACCCAAGAAGGAGACTCTGCACCTCTCCGACGCCTTTAAACCGAATGAAGCCAAACCGGTTGCCAAATAAGTCCCTTTTCTTGGCCACATACGCATCCGACATCTTCCCCCATTCTTTAAACCCTGCCCATAACTCATTCACGGTTATACCTTCCGGCAAGTTTGAAACGAAGAAGGACGTTTCACTCCTGTCCGGCCGCCGCCTTGCCTCTCTCTGCATTTCTTTTTTATTGAAGTTGTCAATTGTTATTAGTATTTATGTATTTGTTAATAGTATTTATGTATAAAATGACTTATATACATAAAGAAAAATTAAAAGAGTTAGCGTCGAGGGCTGAAAAATTATTACAATACTCAAACGTAAGGAGATGAAATGTCAAAGGATTCTCTTTTATGCTGAAAGAGTTAAATAGGTAAAACAACGAGGGGAAAAAATAAATAATTAAAAATATAAAGGACAGGATATTTAATTTTAATAATTCTAACTTTGACTCGTTAACTATTGATTGATATCAATCTCAGCTAAGGACATTCTCTCTAACAGTTCCAACTTGCAAACTAGTCTATCTCAACTAAGGAAATTCTCTCTGACAATCCCAACTTGCAAACAATTTTCCTCCACTAAGCCTTTTCTAATTTGGGTCTAACACAATTAGTTTTTTTTTTTGTTGATGTGGACTGTGCCCCTCCCGCTGCCATTAGCCACCACCACTTGCAACCACTATCACCCACCACTACCGCCATCAGCCATCAGCACCTACAATCATCACCATCAGCCACCACCGCCACCATAATAAAACCACCCTCAACCCCCCCCCCCCCCCCCCCACAGCTCTTTTTCGGCAAGACAAGTAGAAACTTTGGTGAAGGTATGTAACTCGGCTTTCAATCCGTATTGTTTGTAATTTGGGTTATGTTAAAGTCAATTCAAGCAGCTTTGGTAGACCCTACAAGTTATTTTAGGGTTCCGGAAAGATTCGAATAAGATTCATATTTACAAGTTCCTGGAGATCCTATCTATGCATACAAGAAGGTTTGGTTCGAAAACAATGAAGAAAAGAGCCAAAAGTTTTATTTTTGTTTTTTTTTGGAGGGGGTGAGGGTGGTTGATGGTGGTGGGTGGTGGTGGTGATAGCTGATAGCGCTGGTGGTGGGTGGTAGTGGCGGGTGGTGGTGGTGGTGATGGCTGATGGTGACAATGGTGGTGGTGTTGGAGGTGGAGGTGGAGGTGAAATTGTGGCATGTCAGGTTTAGCGTTACCAAAAAAAAACTGACTTAGACCCAAGTTAGAAAAGGCTTAGTGGAAGAAAATGGTTTACAAGTTTGAACTATAAGAGGTAATTTTCTTAAGTTGAGATTAATATCGGTTAACAAGTCAAAGTTATGATTATTAAAATACAATATTCCAAATTGATTCACTCTTTAAAGTTATAATAAATTGTAATTTGGATTTGTTAAAACATGAAATGATTTAAATTGTGAAATTGTTATAAACTTATATTTGTGCTTGAGTGTTTGATATTATTCGTGTGTTAAGAAGAGTTTTAGATCAGCTGTTTGGTAATAAAAAAACAAGGGTGATTTGAACAATGTAAGTTCATAAACGGGATCCTTGCTATTTGTGTGGCTATCGTGAACTTGACGAGTTGTGAGTATTATTTGTCAACTGAAATTACTTAACCTTTCCTAAAAATTGGCACCCCTAATAATGATATCCCAATGTATGCAACAAAGTATGGGTTCTTCACTTCTTCTTCATCGTAGTCATTGATCGCCACTATTAATTCTTCCCTTTTTCGTATTCTGCTACAACCTACAACATCAACAATGGATTTCTTCTCGTTTCAGGTTGCCTCGTCCAGCCATGAGTGAGCGCGAGCTGTGAAGCTCAAGTTATTAGCTCAATGGAAAATTTTGAGTCAACTAATGAGCTAGGACCTGTGCTTGGCTCGTGAACAACCCTAGTTGATCCAGTAATGTTGAAACACTTATAGAAATAAACTATCATGGGTTAAAATGTTAGCCCGGTGGTCTCGGTCAGCTCTCACAACATGTAATGATGGACCCAACCTTGCAACCAACTTTGGTTGTGAAAAGTCGATGATGGAGGTTATGGAATGTGTGACATTAGTAATTAAGGTATGGAGTGAGAATAAGCTTGTGACAATAAAAAGAGATGGAGAGGTGGTTTATGTTATGACGAGGGGTTGTTGAGATGACCAAACACATGACGATTTGTCTAATGGTGTAACTAAATCAATAAATTTAACAAAGAAGCTGATAAAAATTTTCTATAATTATTTTCAAAAATTTTAATGATGATGTTTGACATGAAAAAAATCTAGTTATTTTGTGTTTAAGACAAAATGTAAAACTTAACGCAAAGGTTGTCAAACAACCCCTACATTGCATTACATACCAAAAATCAGTATAAACATTTCACGCAAGCATAGGTAAATTGGCATCTTTACTTTACCTCCAAATCACAACACTATATACTTGTGTTAAGCTTGTTTCACACAGATGAGCCTATACTTGAAACTCCTGGCCTAAAATGAGGAGAACGAGAATGTGGATCCTTTAATAGGCAGTGACCGATTTAGGTTCATGGAACTAAATTGAAAACGTGAGTAGGGGTGATATTTTACCTAATCTAAATCAGGTAACCTATGGAGGATCAACATCTAGAACGACAATTATTTCGAAAAGAAGACACACTAGGCTTACTCTCTGAAATTGAAAGATAAGATTTGGTGTTTGTAATATCCTACTTTTAATAATAATAAATAAAAAAACTTCGTTTACTAAATGGTGTGCTATTATTAGCTAAATAATAATAATAATAATAATAATAATAATAATAATAATAATAATTAGAGCTGGAGGTCTCTCTGGAAGCCACCTCTTTATCCCTTTGGATAGAGGTACGGTGTGCTTACATCCCACCCTCCCCAGACCCTTATAGCTTCGCTGTTTGTGGGACTTCACTGGGTATGATTGATTAATTGAATAATAATAATAATAATTAATTAGTAAAATAAATCCCCCTCAAATATTATTAATAAATAGTCGTGTCTTGTAGTTGAGTCTAATTTGTTAGTTTCGCAATTTATAGAGTCTCGTGGGTTCGATATCCGGACTTACTTAGTTGTACTAGAGTCGACCGGTTCACTTGCCGGTTAGTAGTTTAAGCTAAGTTTAAGGGTCTAGAGCATTACTTAGAGTCTAGATTAGTATAATTTTTTTAATAATTATTTTACTACTTCAAGCACATCAAGTTTTTGGCGCCGTTGTCGGGGACTCTTGGTGATTGCGTTATTAGTTTTGATTGGACTTACTTGCTATATATGTGCTATTGTGCTTTTGCTTTTGAGTTTTTAGGGTTTTAGTTAATTAGCTTTTTACGTGTTTATTATTATTATTATTATTATTATTATTATTATTATTATTATTATTATTATTATTATTATTTATTGTGAGTCGTAGGTGTCTAACTGTCCGTGTCTTTTGTTTGTTTAGATTCTTGTAATTATGTGTGAAATTCGTAATGGACCTCACTTTACCATTAAATGTCCATACAATAGTAACCTTAATTTTGATACGTGTGGTGATCCTCATTTACACTATGATTGTCCATACAAGGGTTCTCGCTTTATTTGTTATAGATGCGCTGGTTGTCATATGACTCGTGCTTGTCCATATAATCGTACTAACCCTTCTGTGCAGTCGGTGCAAAATTTTTCACAGGGACCTTTTCCATATTATTTTGATAATTCGTATCAGCAACCTCAGCAAAACCAGGAGCAGTGTTCTGATCAATTTTCTAAAAGCCTTTCTGATGAGGATGTAGCTGCTATGGGTAGGATAGAAAAGATGTTGGTCCAATACATGGCTATAGATACCCAAAATATGTTCGTTAAGCATGATACCATCTTCAAAAATCACCAGGATATTATTACAGATCTCCAACATTAAGTAGAAGAAATTTATAGGAGACTGGATGAAGAAGATGAAATGGAGAGGTTGAGATCCTTGGAATATGTTGAGAAGTCAGATGAGGAGATCACTCAAGTAACGGAGACAAAAATGGATGTTGAAGTCCCACCTCCGGTTTCACATGCTATTATTGATATTTGGAGTGCCTCTCATGATGAGATAAACGAAGAAGAGTGGGCTACTTATCAGAGGTCGTTAGTGAAGGAAGAAGAGATAGAGGATGACGTGGATTTGGGGGATTCACTTGAGTTGATGTTTGGCGTTGAGGAAAAGGTTGTGAATGAATTGAGTGAGGAAGATGAATTCCTTGATCTGGAGCTAGATGGATTGTCAGAGTATGACGAGGGGGTACATTGGACGTTAATGCGGATGTTGCGTTTTTCGATGCCCTACTTGTAGAGGACAGTGTAGATGAGGATGTGGTGTTAGAGGAAGAACACTATTTCCGACCCGTGGATTGTGTTTTGAATGCTTCTCGGGAATTAAAACAACGGGAGAAGGTCGAGGATGATAGGTTACCTGAAAACTGAACTTGCTTATACTTTAGAAGATGGTCTACGGGAGTGAAAAGGCCATTAATAGTCAAACACGACCAGTCTTCTCGATACTTACAACGCATTCGGCTCTTTTTAGGTAAGTTTAAATATAGGTGGTCTGACCTGTTATTGATTTTTAATTCTAAGTTAATATTTTACGGTTCCATCATTGATATATTACTGTTTGATAAATTTTGGGTGGAACTAAACGGGTTAGATATGGTCCAGATTAAGGAGAAACCTCCTGATTAAGTTCAAGTGTGGGGAGGTTTCGCAGAGTTTGTATAATTTATTGAGTCACTAACGTAGTTTTTTGTAGTTCTTTTTTGTTTTGTGTTTTTAAGTTTTGCTAGTTTAAAGATTGTATGAGCTAGAGAGACGATCCCCAAGGAAGAATTTAATGAAAAAGACAAGTGTGGGGATGGAGTAGCAGCTAGGGGTGTCCAAAATACCCGAACCCGAATAAGCAAATTCGGGTCGGGTTAAATCGGGTCAAAAAGTATTAATCGAGTTATTCAGGCCAACCCGAATAACCCGAGTTGTTAATAGGGTCGGGTTTCGGGTTCATTTTTAGGAAAAATTCGGGTTTCGGGTTAACCCGAATAACCCGATTAGTGGCGATACTTAACTTTATATACAATGATTGAAAGGTGAAATAAGCATTATAAAGACAATAACGTTTCATTTATGTTGTGTTCATTTAAATAAACGAACAAGCATGAACACATATTTCACTCGTTCATCTATGTATGTGAATGATGGTTTATGATCGTTCATTTAAGTTTGTTTACGTTCGTTCATGTTCGTTTACATATTAATAGAAAATTATTAAATATTATTTGCATTTAGTAATTATATCACCCTAATATGTTTTATATTCGTTTGATTGTGTTTATTTAAATGCATTCATTTATGTTTGTTAACGTATGTTTGTGTTCGTTAATGTATGTACATATATGTTCCTTCATGTTCGTTTATCTTTGTTTAACTATGCTCGTTTATGTTCATGAATTCTTCGTTTAGATTTTAAATGAATGATTATGAACACAAATATTTGTTCGATTAAGTGTTCGTGTTCATTAAAAGTTAAATGAAAGAATACGGACATGCCTTTGTTCATGTTCGTTCGGTTCATTTTACAGGTTTATATGTGAAATTATAAGATAATTACTTGTAAAAGAAATTGAAAATTAAGTGGAATGAGAAACTTTGCAACCTACAAGTTACAAACACATAAAACAACTTAAAATTATAATGTATCATGGTTAACCCGATTAACCCGACCAGACAAACCACGAAACCCGAATAACCCAAACCCGACTAACCCTATCCTTAATAGGGTCGGTTTGCGGGTTAGATATTTTTTAAGGAAAACCCGACTAACCCAACCCGATTAACCCGAAACCCGATCGGGTTGACCGGATTAACACCCCTAGTAGCAGCCGAGCCGTATACTTTATGTTTTATTATTATTTTCTGCTAATTATTCATGATTTATTTGTTGGTTGGTAAAGTACTTTAATTGCTTAATATCTATCGTTATGATAAGATACATTTTTAGATATGTTTATTTGTTTTGTTTGGCTGCTTACGTTTGTTAGAGAAGGAGTTACCATTTGCTGATCACGTTTGTAGTTGGAAGGCATTCATGGAAGAATACTTTGGCATCATGTTTCATTCGCATATTACCAGCTAAGTCTTTTCCATTATCTAGCTTATTAACTTTTTATATTATTTTTGTTTTTATTTTTAGGTTTTTAATGTTTTGTAGTCCGACTTTATTTTTATTTTATGTCGTCCTTATCCTTGCATTTCCTTGCATTGAGTACAATGCAAAATTTAAGTGTGGGGATAGGATATGTGAGTCGTAGTTTAAATCAAGTTTATGTAAAAAAAATATAAAAAAATAAAAAAATGAAAAATGTTTTAAAAATGTCTCTTGAATATATTTGAGTCGTAGTTTTAATCGAGTTTACATAAAAAAAATAAAAAAAATTGAAAAATGTTTTAAAAATGTCTCTTGAATGTAGTTTTTTTGCGTTAAAGTGGGAGATGATGAATTTATCGGAAATTGGTTTTTCAAACTACTAATAATATGAGATAAATAATAAAAAGCGCACTTAACTTGGGATGTGTCAGTAGGCTCAGCCTTGAAAATGAAAGGGCAAATTTGATAAAATGGTTAAAACGGAAATCTTTTGTGGGTAAAGCGTTTTGTCCGTGGAAAATAAGTAATGAAAGGTCGGGCCATACTCAAGCCTCAATTATTGGTATGAAATGTGGAAATATATAAAGTTTAAAAATCTTAATACGTTATCATATGATGCTTGGGTAGGTTTAACGTTAGAGTATGCCGTGTAGCCTGTGATATAAACCTTAAACTGCTAGTTTAGTGTTTTACACCTCATTGGTGTGTGGTTTTATAACCTCAAATCTTGTATTGATGGGATGCTTCGGGTCCGGGTCGTTGAATAAGCAAAACAACCAATTGATGCCGTTATAAAAGAATTTCCACCATGGGTCTGTATGCCGACTATTCATCTGGGTATTCACAATTCCAAATGGGGTTGTGAATATTTAAATGAAGCCAAAAAGAGCAAACCCTTATAAGTTTATAAACATGATCACAACAGTACAAAAGTACAACTACACTATAGACCTATTCATCCACGATGTTAGCCATGTGGGGTCCCCTTGCTCGCATCTCATTACCATTAAGAAACGGACCACAAAGGACACGCTACATGTAATCCCTACAGATGGAATTTTGCATGATCACCTATGGTGATGGGTTCGGGGTGTTGCTTGATAACAGGGTATGTCATGTTGTGGGGAACACTAGCTATAAATTAATTGAACATTAATCGTATCTAATGGCTGCTTGGTAGACTTTGATGCTTAAGCTTAGGTGGATAAATAATACCCTTGATCGTCTTAACTATTCATGAAAAAATAGAGCAACAAAAGTTTTAAATCTGCTAATTTTGAGGTTTAAGTCAATTTGGGGTGGTCTGGTATGGTAAACTGAAAATAAGCGGGTCTTAATTGTGTAAACCACTGAGTAAAAAATTGTAGGATCATATTTGTCCTGGTAAAGATTAAGGCATGGGTTTAAGTGGACAACAATATCGGTGATCGCGGTTTTTGCGTTTTTCTGAGCTTTAAAAATTAACCTATATGTTTGTTAGACTATAATTTTCCGATTCTGATCCAACTGGATCAAACTTTTTCAGGGACGAAAAAAGAATAAGTGTGGGGATATTTGATATAATGCTAAATGTTTATGTTTCCCTTAAATATTTTAATTAATATTTTATTAGTTTTTAATCGTTTTTAGTCGAGATTTGTATACTACTAACATTTTTATGTTTCGTAGGTTCTGGGATTTGATCGTGATTAAAAAGGGCGAAAAACGAGCTGAAACGAGCCGAAACGGAGATCCGGAACGCGTCAGGAAGGGTTAGAACAGAGAACCGGTCAGACCGGACCGGTCTGACCGGCCCCCATGGAAAAGCACGCCATGCCGCGCGAAGGGGGAAGGCCAAACCCGGCCGCGCGGCACCTAGGCAACACTGGGCTAGATTTATTTCGTTTTTGCTTCTTGTCGGTCCTTGTTTTGGGTATTTAAACACCTTTAACTTAAACCTGACGTAACCGGAAACCCTTGGACGATTTTGGAGAGTTCTTGGAGCTATTTTACGAGTTTGTTGGTGATTTTGAAGGCAATAGGACATCCGGTGAAGGGCTACACGTTCGAGTTTACGGCTTTTATCATCTTCGATTCCCCGTTTCTTATATTTTCAACATGTTTTCGGTATTATTCGTTTTGTTTGATTTAGACTTTATGATGCTAGGCTAAATTGCATAAACTACCTAGGACGTGATGAACCTTAGTTCGGTTTAATTTTATTTGGATTTTCGTTCCTTATGGATTTTATGTTCTAAGTAAACGGTTGAGTTTGATTTAATTAATGCGTATGATTGCTTGGTTTTGTTTACTTGAATTTATTGTTTCACATTGCCCTTGTTGATTGTTTCATAGGATAGGGTTTTGTTAGGTCATTTATTGTTTGTTCTAGGCTAGTTTGTGATTAATATGCATTAGAATCATAGAAACATTAAAATCAAGTAATAGATAAAAGTGAACTGCCAGCCAAGAAAGCTGTAAGGTGATAGGTTGTTGATATATCTTTGCTTGTCGGGATTGCTAGATTTAGTTCTTCTTAAGGAGTCCGTCTATGTTTGATTGTCAGCTTAGTCTATTAAATTAACTGGGTCTGCTTTGCTATCTTTTGAATTCCGCGCTGTAAGGTAGGTTTCGTCATAAAAGATACTTAGACATAAGCGATTAAATAACCGTAAGGAAGTTTAATATAAAACTGGTGAGTCTTAAAACTTGTTAGAAATCCATAGGCGTCTTCTTGAAGTTCAAGGGTCATGTTAGGGTTTTCTGTCAAGGGTCTATTTTATGATCCCAGTTCCATAACGTGAGTTTTCTATTTAATTAATAACCGCAACTTTGGGGATTCTAGCCTAGTAGTTATCTTCATCATCTGAATTAATCAAAGTTTTCTAAATTGTTTATTAGTTTAAAGTAATTAGGGTTAAAGGTTTATTAATTAATTAATTGAGTTTAAGGTAATGATTATGTTTTATTATTATATTAATTAGGGTTAGGTTTTAATTAGTTTATTATTAGTTTAATAGTTAAGTAATCATTAGTTAATCATTAGTAAGTTTTAATTATTAGTTAATTAGTATTTAGGGTTTTAATTAATTAGTAAAATAAATC